>NW_017671993.1:210972-228117 GCF_001879085.1 Nicotiana attenuata
CTCAAGTTTTCATCCGCAATCTGATGGCCAGACGGAGCGGTTCAATGGTATGTTGGAGGAATATCTCTGCCACTTTGTAACCGGATCGCAGAAGAATTGGGTGAAGCTTCTGGATGCTGCTCAACTGTGTTTCAATTCACAAAAGAGCTCTAGTACCAACAAAAGCGCTTTTGAAATTGTTACCGGACAGCAACCGCTACTCCCATACCCTGTGAATGCACCAAACATGGCTAAATCTCCTCGAGCTGCCAGCTTCTCAAAAGAGTGGAGGCGGAATTTGGAGATAGTGCGGAGCTATCTTGTCAAAGCCCAAAAGCGGATGAAGAGGCATGCTGATCAGAATCGTCGCTTTGTTGAATATCAAGTAGGAGACAAAGTGATGGTCAAAATTCCAAAGCGGTACTTATTTGCAGGGGTCCATGAAAAGCGTATTGGGAAGGTTGCATACCGGGTGGATACCCCAGCTTGGTGGAAAATTCATCCTGTCTTCCATGTCAGTCTCCTGAAACCTTTTCGGGAAGACACGGAGGATCCTTCAAGGAGCCAGCTCACAATACCCAGTATTCGAGGTCCCAATTCAACCGGGAAAAGGCGTGTTGAAGCTATCCTTGATGACAGAGTGATTCATGCCTCAAGGAAAGATCACCAAGAATTTTTGGTGAAATGGCAGGACTGTGATGCAGAAGAGAATACTTGGGAGAGGGGAACAAACCTCAAAGCCTACAAGAGCCTCATTGAAGATTATTTTGCAAGTAAGGCGCCGAGGACGTCGCCAACTCAGGTGGGGGAGAATGTCATGGGCGGCTTTCCAGCCATGCCCCATGACCCCTTGGGCGCGCCCCGTGGCGTCCTAGCGAACCTCCCAATGCCTAGCGCCACGGACGGCCCCGTGGTCTTGGCCGCGCCAAGTGGCAAGCGTGCAGGTGCCTCTGTCGCCCCACCGATATCCCTCGCGAGCGCCAAGCCGCAGGCAGAAGCCAACAACGCCGCGCGCGCAAACCGTGATGCCAAAGACACTGCTGCTGACAACGGACCTGCTGCTGCCTTATAGAAAACTAAGTCATTTTCATTGTAAATATAGAGTAGTTTTATTTCATGCACTTCCATTATGTTTCTCTAGCTTAATTAGGTCTACTCCTGTAACTTTGGATTATTTTTTTTAAGTACTATTAGGGGGGATCAAGCAATCAAAACTTTCTAGCAAGCAAGCAATTCTCTGTACTGGTGTCTCTCCCCCTCGACACCGCGTTGCTTTTCTGTAATAGCTTTCATTAATGCAATCAAGCTTTCTTTCATTCTGAATTCTCATTTCTGTTCTCTCAATTGCTCTTGATATTGGTTTTCCCGTACGGCACTGACAATCTCGTCTAGCGTACGGAGGGGACCTCAGTTGGCGGACAACAACTGCACTGACATCAGTTGCCTAGCCGTACGTCGCCCTTCCAAGGAATCTCCGGAAGGCGCCGCGTATCATTACTTATGAAAAATGTAATATCTGGCTTCAAATGCATGGATTGATTTCTATAAACAGGCAACACCAACTTTTCCTGGCTTTTATTACTAGCCGTGATAATTAATTACTACTTTAGATCTCATAATTATTGATAAGTTCTAATTTTTGTATTTGTGATATTTATTAGCTAAATACAATTGATTTATCCTTTTGGTCTCTTTATATAAAAAAGAAAGTTATATTATATTGGAAATATTTTTAAAAGTAATGACCTGCAAAATATAGTTCAACATTTAAAAGTTGATATAAAAGTACATATATAGAATATACTAAATAATTTAAAAGTTAATAATAATTCATTAATTTGTGAAGATTTATAAGCAGGATTGAAGGTTAATTAATGAGCTAACAGATACCATGAGAATGAAAAGCAAAATTTGTCAATATTTAAGGGGGATGCACAAAATTCTCCTCTTGATGTAAAAATCAAAATTTGAACAGCCGCGGCTCAAGTTATGAACTTCTTATTTGCACTATGCAAAACTTGGGTTTAGTTCCAATATTCCAAAGTCTTGATTGAAAAAGTTGTATATAGTTTATTTATGGAGTTTCGTCCCCATTTATGATCTACGAATCAAAGATTCATCTTCAACTTTCTTTGAATGGATAAGGACATCGAGAGTCGAGACTTAGCAAGATAGACCAAGTCGTTGTTCTTGAGCTTTCCTTTTCAACAAAAAAAATGACAAACAGAAAAGGAACTTAGGAAAAGTCCTAGCTTAATGAGGCCTCGTGCAATATGCTACGTCTTGGTGACTAAGAAGATATACGACTAACGAACACGTCAAGATTAGTAAAAATGAGCGTGGGTAGCCACTATTTAAGGGGTATTTATTTTTTATCCATCAATTTTAATGTTGGGCAAAATTAACCACTACTTTATTAAAAATTAATATGAAAAGACATTTACCTTTCTTCCATTGCTTTTCTTCTCAAACCCTCGCTTCTCTCTCTCAAGTTCGATGCAGAGACATGTTTTTGTGGATGCATATGTTGTTTGTGATAAAAATGCTGAATTGGGTTTTTTGATTCTTGTAAATTTGATAGCTTTGAACAGTTACGAAGATGAAAAATGATATCTTCTTGTTTTTCTAACGAGGGTCAGCTTTGTCTTGTTTCGTGTGTTTGCCACCTTTATTCGGTTTTGCCTTCAATTTTATGTATGGATTCAATGCTGAATTGGGTTTCTGATTCTTGTTGATGCATGTTGTTGAAAGGATTTGGTCCTTAACTTATAGTTACAAGCACAGGAGTTAAGGATAGGTAGTCCTTAACCTAGAGTTACAAGTACAAAAATTAAGGACAGGTAATCCTGAACTTAGAGTTACAAGTTCAAAAGTTAAGGACATGTAGTCCTGAACTTAGGGGTCGTTTGGTAGGGTGCATAAGAATAATACTGAATAGGGTGTATTAATAATGCTGGTATTAGTTATACTTGCATTAGTTATGCTGGTATTAGTTATGATCACATATTTCTTATCTATTGTTTGGTTTGATGTATTAAAGCATTGCACAATTTCTAAAAGAATTGCTTGTTTACAAAAGTGCACTCAAAACCAGTCCATCACTCTAACTTTTTAAAAGAAACATATGTTGAGAAATGTTTTTATATGAAAAGGTTTAAAAAAATTTATTTGATTTGTCTACCTATATTGTAATATAGAACTAAATATTTATTTATAAAAAAGGAAATATGCTAAGTATTTATTTATTTACTAGAGATATAATTTTATTTCTCACTATTTGGATTATTTTAAACTTGCATTAATATAATAACTAGCATATCTTGATCAAGCATAAATTTTGATGGATAATTTTATCTTTAACTAAGCTAATGCATGCATTAAAACCAATTGCATTGCTAATACCATGGTTTTCTATGCATTAGTTATGCATAGGATAATATCAAATAGGATGTATAACTAATACATATGTTTAAAATGTCTACCAAACAAGGTATTATTAATACACAAAGCTAATGCATGCATTATTTTATATAATGCATCCTACCATACGACCCCTTAGAGTTACAAGCTCAAAAACTAAGGACAGGTAGTCCTTAACTTAGACTCACAAGCTCATAAATTAAGGACAGCTAATCCTGAACTTACAATAACAAGCTTATAAGTTAAGGACACTTGGTCCTGAACTTAGAGTTGGAAGTTCAAAACTTAAGGACACTTGGTCCTTAACTTAAAGTTACAAGCACAGAAATTAAGGTCAGGTAGTCCTTAACTTATAGTTACAAGCACAGAAATTAAGGACAGGTAATCCTGAACTTCGAGTTCCAAGTTCAAAAGTTAAGGACATGTAGTCCTGAATTTAGAGTTACAAATTCAAAAGTTAAGGACAAGTAGTCCTAAACTTAGACTTACTAGCTCATAAATTAAGGACATCTAGTCCTGAACTTACAGTAACAAGCTCATAAGTTAAGGACACTTGGTCCTGAACTTTATGAGCAGAAGGGTATTTTCGTCCGGGCAGGTAAAGTTTATTAAAGCAGTGGCTAAAGACTAAAGACATTTTAAACAGTGGCTTAAAAGTAAATACATATCTTATTAGTGGCTAACTTGCTCTTCCCCCTCAAGATTAGCATAATATTGACATAGTATTGTACTATGAAATTCCTAAAGATATTAATTTTTGTTTGTATAAAGAAATAGGACTCCCAAGGTTGATAACAAGCAATTGAATGTTTATTTTACAAAAGCTTCTTCGCCTAATTTATGTCACACATAATGCTTTAAACGGTAATTTACTTGTGATATTAGTTTAATTAATTTCACTATAAAATCTCGCGTAAGATAATACAATATTAGTTGGTCTCATATAAAAAAAGCCACTGCATTAATACAATATTTGGTCGGTGTATTACATAATATATACACGTATTTAGTAATGCTGGAGTTTATATATTTATTTCATGTAAGATAGATTATAAACTAAACTAAGAATACGTATATTAACAATGCGAGGATTAAAATATAAAAATATAAATATCATTCTTAAGTAAATACTTCATAATATAATAATATCTTTATTATATCATATAAATGATTATTGTATTATAGTTTTCGCATAACTATTTATAAGTGAACCAAACCATCGGTTAAAAGTTTTCGATGTGGATTTTTTTTTTTTTTGCTGAATAAGATGCAGATTCTATTGAAAGAAGATAGGAGTAATTAACTGGGATTATTACAAAATAGTCCCATAGAGGTCATTACGAAAAGTAGATAAAGCATGAAAATGAGGAAATATTCAAAATAGTGTATCCATTCCAAGCCCAAACATGATTACTAGTGCATCTGCTACCTTATTTACCTCCCTATATATACGTGCGACATAGAAGTGCAATCTATAACGTCAAGTAGAAACCTGCAATCATTCAATAAATATAAAAATTGACACAATTTTAAAAGAGATGGTAATTAATGTGGTGAACCGGTACCTGAGAATCTATTTCTATTGTCAGAACGTTATATTAGATAGACATTGGGTTAGGAATAATAATATGTATATGGTCATAATCAGTAAAGGTGCAAATAGAAGAAAGAGAGGGAATAAAGGAACGGAAGTTGCCTAAACAATTCAAGAAAATCATGGGTGGACTGGATGCTAATGTTGCTTTTATAAGAGAATCAGATTTCATTCCAAACTCCTAAAAGGGTCTCATCTTGGATACACATGACTAAAAAGTTAATACTAATTTCTTTTTCATATTTTAAGGAGGAATCACCAATCCCATCATCACTTCTCTTTACTCCGAGTGGAAATCATCATTCACTAATGTGTTGATGACTTGATTCCAGAATACATCCATTGCTTCATTAATTATATGTTCAGATGATCGAGTAATCTTTATATTCTTTTTCCGCAAGTATATCCAAATGCTCTTTCTACATATTTTAAACTTTTATTATAATTAGAGGAAATGCATTAATTGGATGAAACTCAACTCTTTGCTTTAGTTCTAATTTATTGTTTGTTTTTTTATCTTTCCAGTTAGAGTAAGTCAAGTGAAAATACAATGTATATTGCTATACGCACTATTACTATGTGACCTCGGGTTGAGAAAATGTAATAATATAATTTTATTGCTTAACTGAACTCAATAGACATATATATTGCACAACCCCTTAAAAAATTTTAAAATACTAAATGAACAACTTTACATTTGAAATTATAACGTATCCCAACTAAAAAAATTCAAAAGTAAATTAATCAAATTTAATTTTAAAATTGCATCCGCTTACTATAGAGAAAGAGGGAGCATATAATACAGCGAAGGAATTTTCAAGAGATTACCCCTTGGTCATCAATGGCGGAACCACATGCAGTGAAGGGGTGTCAGCCGTGTAGCTAGGTTATTTTAAAAAAATAAATGTATATATACTATGTTTTGACACCCCTTGACTTCTTGGTGAGTTTATTCCTTTATATTTTGACTTCCCTTAATAAAATTTTTGGCTCTGCCACTCCTGGTCGGTCATGTACAGGGTCCCTCTCAGTAACATCTTATTAGGCGTTTCTTGTTCTCTCTCTTATTACGCGGTTTCTTCTGCTAAAATAACCTTTGGTGCTCTTAAAATAGTACAGTTCTCCACATTACATTACATTACATTAATGGAGTATAACAAACGACCGTTCCATTAAACTGTGAGTTGGGACATGGATTCTTAGGCCAGCACGCTGGAAATGTCACGTGTGCGTCCACAGGTGCATAGGTAAAAGCGAGGTTAAATTTAATCCCGTGTGGCCTTTCAGTTCCTGTGAGTCGAAAAAACAACTTCTGCTTTTTCCGATCCGAAAATCCAAATTATGAAATTCAGCTAAAACGCGTAAAACGTCCGGTCGAAGTGGAGTTAAAAAACAAACAATATGTAGCTCCAAATTTAATTGGTGTGTCTGTGTTGGCTCAATGTAACACTTGTCAATATACTCGCTTTCATGAATAGAACTGAGTGCAAAGACACACTTATTCTGATGTTGGCCTGGCTGACACGTGATCATCACCTCCTCTCAGTCTCTACCTTCAAACTAATGCATGCCTTTTCTCTGCCTCGTCACCTCTTGCATCACTCTCAGTTTTCATCCTCCAATGCGCGTGCTTTCAATTACTTACATCAATTTCAATTTTCACTACACTAGTCGGAAGCAATTATTAACACTCGCATTATGATAATCTGTCCTAGTAAGGGTGTCTAATGAGTGGGCCGGGCCGGGCTGGATAAGGAAAAGTTGAAACCGTCCGGTTTTGAACCGGGCCGGTTATGGGTTAGGGGTTATCGGGCTTAACGGGTTTGAGTTTATTCGGATAAAAAATGAATCGTAAGGATTACGGGTCCAAAGGGCCGGGCCGAGTTAGTGTTTTTTTTTTTTGTATTTTGTATAATTATTGTAATTTATATTAATATAAATTAAATATATAAAGTATACAATGAAGATGGAAAAAATTGCACTTATAAATTGCAAGTGCTATATTTATTTCAAAATTCAAACTTACAAATTGAAAGGTTTACATTTAACAAGTAAATTAAGGAAAAAAAAGTAAATTCAAAGGTTTTGCATTGCCTTAGACTCTAAAACCTTAAAAAAATATAATTGAAATCTAGCTTTAAACCGGTCCGGGCCTAACCGGTTCTACATGGATTTTGGTTGACCGGATTTGACCAGTCCGATTAACCGGATGAATTAAATGAACGGACTAACCCCCTAACCCCAGTAACCCAACCCATCCGGCCCCCTAAGTACCGGGCCTGTTCGGTCCAGGTTTCAACTGGTCTGGACCGTGCCGTGTCGGGTCAACCCGGCCTGTTTGACCCCTCTGGTCCTATATCACACTCGCTGCCTTTTCGTACTTGTGTAAACATCTTATGCACCGAAGTGCGTGCCCTTTAAAGCGTGTGCTTTTAAGCACTTATCCTTTTTAGATTTCCTTTTCAAATTTATACTGAAAATACTAATGGTGATAAACATTTAAGTCATAAGGGTTCTATTTAATCCGAGGATTAAGAAATATTATCTCTACATACAAAGATGGTGGTCTTTTTTGTCTTAGTTTGATTAGGCACAAATTTTAATAAAAATTTAATATATGATTTTAAATAAGTCATAGCATTTATGTGGCTGTAAATTTTTTTAAAACACATAATCTTCCACTTGCCAGAGCATTTATGCGTTTTTTTAAACAGAATAATAAGAAAATAATATTAATATTTTTAAAATAGAGGGAGTAGTATAATAAATCAGCATTTAACAATAGAGCCTCCATAATTGGCACTTGGAAGCAAATTTTCTTTTCTTGCAATTAAAACTCATTAATCCAATTAATTTATCGGGTTGCATAGTAGCATAAAAAAAGAAATCATTCTATATATCAGAAGTTTCTCCATTTTAATTAAAGGTAGAGAAATTTCATTATCTTTTCCTTATTGACAAAGCAATAATCACCCATTGGGGGACCTAACTGATAAAAACGAAAATCGTGTTGTACACACAGCAAAAGAGCGCGTGATTGTATTCATAAAGCGTTGAAAGAGAGAGGAAGATTCTGCCATAGTTGAATCCAGTGGTCGGCAAAACCAACCGTTAAAATCAAACCCTCAGTGCTTCAACTCTTTCAATACTTCAAACCGTACCTTAATCAAAGGTCAGCGGTCCTGTTGGAATTGGAGTCTAAGTCTAACCTTCGTTCCACCTCCTCCTTTATTTTATTATAAGTAGAAGCAAGTTCACATTTTGGCTCAATTATTCTTTCTAATTTTCATTCTCACTGCCACATAAATTTCTCCAAATATTCATATCAATAAACAAATTCAAGCAGTTTCTTTTAGACCTAAGCTCAAGAATTTTTGAGTTTCCCTTTTGCTTCCGCAGATTTTACCAGGTAATTTCTCATCCTCCAATTGCACTGCTGTTCCTTTTTATTTGTCTTTCCCAATTCGATTTCCTTTCTGGTTTTTCTCTGCAATCAAACAGACTGATTTATGATGTGTATTCTCATGTTTCGGTCCTTTAGACTATATAATATAAAAGGGGTGGATAAATTGAAACGGGAAACTAGGCGCATATATTTCTGTTCCTGAATTGTCATTGGCAGAATGAACAAATAAATAATTTTGTTACATAAATACGCTTCTTGATGTGTTTACAGTTGTGCACATGCTAGCTTGAATACATAATGAATTTCTTATATGTTAGTTGAATGACATGTATATTGTAGCTTAACAAGGTTCCCCTGCTAACAAGTTTTTATCTTAGTTTATTAGATATAAAGTCATAAATGAAAACTTTCAGCTTCTTTCCAATAGTAGCTCGTATTAGGTTTGGCGTAACTTTTAAGGTTGTCTTGGAACAACAGTAAAATTGTCTTAGGTAGACTGCCTACATTACTCCCTCTGGGTGCGGCCTTTTCCAGACCCTACGTGAAAGAGTGATGTTTTCATGCATCGGGCTATCCTTTTATGATAGAGGTGTGCGAGCTATCTTGTCCGCACCATGACTATCAGAACTTTTAAGGTCCTTTTTGGAGGAGAGTGGATGTGGAGGTTGTGGTAGGGTAGAAAATGTGTTGTATCTAATTTTTTATGTCTTCAAGAGATATAGAGGAGTTGCTTTTTAAAGCCATAGCTGGTTTACATAATACAAATTTAATGTATGCACAACTATTAGGACTGATGTGAGAGTTGACAGTAGATGGGCATTTCAATTTTTTATTTCTTGTTTTCTTTCTGTCATGTTATAAAAATCATAAGGTGCATGATTATATCCATATTTAAGATGTATTTGGTCTGGTTGTCAACTTGTGATTTCAATCTAAATGTTGCTAGACTAAAAATGTTCTTACTTGACAAGACGGTGTTGCATCTCATTTTCTGTATACTATTGTTAATTTCACATGATAGATAGATTATCATTTTTTTTTTGCCTTGTGATATCATGCAACGTGCAACGGTTGTGCTCCGTGTTCTTGAATCTGTAATTTCTGCGCGTCTAAGTCATTAGAAAACTCTGTTTTCCCATCAACAAGGGTTGCCAAACTAATGTATACTTGTTTGTGTACCTTTTGCAGGTTGATTTGTTAACAGATACTAAGTGTTAAAAGTGTTCGGACAGGGAATAATTTATGCTTAGATCAGCTAATGATAGCCATATAGCATGGAATCACACCATCTGTATGAATATGGTGTGACTGGTGCGAATTTATCATACTCTTACTCTAAGGCTACTACTCCTTCATTGCCTAATAGGCTGTTGGGAACATTGAAATTTGACTCGAGAAATTCTCCAAACTCTCCATTTGTAAACTATTTTGATCCTGATACTCCTACCACACTAAGTGATAGCCTGGAGCAGCACAGCTCTACTGAAAATATTTCAGGAACTAGTCCTTCTAGTAATTCCTCACTGGATTATAATCATTATTTCCATCGCCCTAGCCCCTCTCCAAATTTCCACCCAAACACTCTACTGGTTCGCTCTGGCGAAACTTCTTTACTGCAGTATGCAAACCACAGTCAGAACATGAAAAATGCTCTGCTGCAATTGGAAACTGCTTTAATGGGGCCAGAGGAAGAAACCACAACATCCAGTCCCTCGGCAGGGGATATTAAGCAGCCCCAAACATCAGGTCAGAGGTCCTGGATGTGGAACCAAGAAGACCAGATTTCGCTTCGATTTGAAACACAGCCGTCACATGTCTCCGCCTTTGGCATATCAAGCAGTGGGATTCACAGTGAGAAGCGGCACAAAGCAACGGAGGATTTGTCATTGCGGGGAATTCCTTCTGGCAACCTAAAGCAGCTGCTTATAGCATGTGCCAGAGCTCTTGCCGAGAACAAATTAGATGATTTTGGATCACTGATTGCGAAGGCAAGAAATGCTATTTCCATTACTGGAGATCCGATTCAACGTCTCGGTGCTTACATGGTAGAAGGGCTAGTAGCTCGAAAAGAAGCATCCGGAACCAACATTTACAGAGCTCTGAGGTGTAAGGAACCAGCTGGCAGGGACTTGCTTTCTTACATGCATATCCTATATGAGATATGTCCTTATCTAAAGTTTGGTTACATGGCTGCAAATGGTGCAATAGCAGAAGCATGCAGAAATGAAGATCGCATTCACATCATAGATTTCCAAATTGCGCAAGGGACTCAGTGGATGACTCTTCTTCAAGCTCTTGCTGCCAGGCCTAGCGGTGCCCCTCATGTACGTATTACTGGGATTGATGATCCAGTTTCAAAATATGCCCGGGGAGATGGATTGGCATTAGTGGGGAAACGGCTCACAGATATTTCTGAGAAATTCAACATTCCGGTTGAGTTTCATGCAGTGCCAGTTTTCGCTCCTGAAGTCACCAGGGATATGCTTGACGTTAGGCCTGGCGAGGCTCTGGCAGTAAACTTCCCTTTGGTACTTCACCACACACCTGATGAGAGTGTTGACGTGACTAACCCAAGGGACGAGCTTCTTAGGATGGTAAAGTCGCTTTCTCCCAAGGTGGTCACTTTGGTGGAACAAGAATCAAATACAAACACAGCTCCTTTTTTCCCGCGATTTTTAGAAGCTCTAGACTACTACTGTGCCATGTTCGAGTCCATAGACGTGACCCTAGAAAGGGACAGGAAGGAGCGGATAAACGTGGAGCAGCATTGTCTGGCTAGGGATATAGTTAACGTCATAGCATGCGAGGGCAAGGAAAGGGTGGAACGTCATGAGTTATTAGGCAAATGGAAATTGAGGTTCACAATGGCAGGGTTCAGGCAATATCCTCTGAGCTCGTACGTGAATTCAGTGATAAAGAGGCTCTTGAGGTGCTACTCAGAGCATTATACGCTAGTGGAGAAAGATGGCGCTATGTTGTTGGGATGGAAGGACAGGAATCTTATCTCAGCATCTGCTTGGCACTGAGAATGAAGCAAATTTATGTAAAGCAGAGGAAGAGCTATTTCTAGCAAGTAACAGTTTGTAGTAACATTATGTGGGAAACAGATGAAATAGCCTTTCTGGCATGTCATGTGGTTTCAATGTAGCGATAGATAATTTCATGTATCACAAACTATTGTTTAGAGTAGGTATCTTTCATTTTGTTCGTTGGCTTATCCCTTAGTTTAGAAATTTTCTTGCGGAATCTTTAGGAAATTAATTTCAAGTATTCACAAACTATTGTGTTTATAGATAACTTTTCATTTTGTTCATTAGCTCTTGTTCCTTAGTTTGGAAGTTGCACCAAATTTTGTAAGGGCATTTGTATCTATACTCGCTTTTTGGGACATCTTTTAGTTTATACCCGCTTTCCAAAAAAAATTGCAAGCGTAAGGATTTCCCGTCCTCGGAAGTCGTGATGGCGCCTACTCGTAGAAGCTAGGCAAGCCACGAAATTTAGAAATCTTTAACCTTTTTATTTTTAACACTTTTAACTATTTGTAACAACATGTGATCAACATTTAACTAATAGCGAAAGATGGATTTAAGCGGAAGACTTAGATAAACATAATACCAAAAACGATACGAAAAGCCAACATGTCTCTACCCAGAAACCGGTGTCACAACATTCACGGACTGTCTATGATTACTACATACAAATGTCTGAAAGAAAGAAGCTCAGTTTGTCTCGGATACAAATGATAACAGAACATAATAGTAGATAGAAGAGACGCCGGGCCTGCGGACCCCTGCAGCACTACCTCGGGATCTCTGGACTGAAGGCTGGCTCCCAAGCTACTGCTGTTGTCCCACTACTGCTTCGATATCTGCACAGAGTGCAGAGTGTAGCATCAGCACAACCGACCCCATGTGCTGGTAAGTGCCTGGCCTAACCCCGATGAGGTAGTGATGAGGCTAGGACCAGACTCCAGATAAACCTGTGCAGTTTTATATATATATATATATATATATATATATATATATATATATATATATATATATATATATATATATATATATATATATATATAGCGAAAAAATAAACTAGAACAAACAATTAAAGCTGGGAAGGGAAAACATGCTTCGGGGAATAACAGATAAAAAAGAATCTCAAGAGAATTATCAAGAAAGCAAAATTTAACTTCTAACAAGAATAAGGAAAAACAAAGGTAGATTTCACTCTCGGTCCACATCTCGTTGCAGGCGTGCAACCCGATCCCATTTCTCATATCTTGTGGTAGGCGTACCACCTGCTCCCATTTCACTACATCTCGTGGTAGGCGTACCACCCGATCGCATTTCATCATATCTCGTGGTAGGCGCACCACCCGATCCCATTTATAAGCCAACAAAAAATCACAAGGAGTCCCGACAAGGGAACAAAGCAATGTAATAACTTCCCGGCAAGGGAACAAAGCAATATAATAACTTCCCGGCAAGAGGACAATAATATCAAGACAAACATCCCGGCAAGGGAGAATCAACTATAACCAATCCTAACTCAACTCCTACTCAGCTCAATTAGATCCAACACTCAATCATAAATAAAATCCACGAAAATAAACTAAATCTTTGCTCAATATCGCGAATCATCAATTATAACATCCGTAGTAACATTTAAGAACACAATAACTATCAATTCAAGACTCACGGTCATGCTTGACACCAACGTATAGATACTCGTCACCATGCCTATACGTCGTACTTAACAAGAAGTAATTAGCAAATAGGACACAACTCCTAATCCCTCAAGCTAAGGTTAGACTAGACACTTACCTCGAACTTCCACGGCCAACTCACTCCTCAAATACCGCCTTTCCTTTCGAATTTGGCTCCAACACAATCGTATCTATACATAATCGACTTAATAACATCAATAAATACTAAACAATCCAATTCCAATGCTTAATTATAGCTTTTTAATCATTCTTCTCAAAATCCCAAAAAATTGACCCGGGGCCCGCTTGGTCAAAACACGAGGTTCGGACCAAAACCCGATCACCCATTCACCCACGAGCCCGAATATATCATTTGTTTTGAAATCCGACCCCAAAACGAGGTCAAATTCCCAAATAATCAAAAAGACCTAACTCTGCCCAATTCCCCAATTTTCTACCATTAAAACCCTAAGATTATTGATAAAAGTTGATGAAAAACATTAGATAATTGAAAGAAATCAGTTAGTGAGTGCTTACTTGTGATTTGGAAAGAAAATCTCTTGAGAAAATCGCCCTAGCTCTTCTATTTTTTTTTGTGAAAGTTTGAAAGAAAATCGCTGAAGTTATGTTTTTAAAAGGACTCTCTGCCCGACTTCCGCATCTGCGGCTTGTGGGTCGCATCTGCGCAACCGCACGTGCGGAAAAATGGGCGCTTCTGCGGAAATGGCTAGGCCCCGCTGGGGCGCACCTGCGAGAAAAGGGCCCGCTCCTACAAAACCGCATCTGCGGAAAAGTGTCCGCATCTGCGAGACTAGACCGCACCTGCAACCCACTGTGCGCACCTGCGAGTCCGCACCTGAGGCCAAAGAACCGCAGGTGCGGTTACACCAGAACTGGTGCAACAACATCATTTTCCTAAGTTTAAACATCCCGGAACCTACCCGGAACTCACCCGAGCCCTCTGGGCTCCAAACCAAACATGCGTAGTAACCCAAAAACATCATATGAACTTATCCGTGCGATCAAATCGCCAAAATAACCTCTCAAACAACGAATTAAACCTCAAAATCAAAGAATTTTTCTCAAACTTCATAAAGCATCAAATTTTCCATTTTAAGTCCGAATCACGTCAAACGGATTCCGTTTTTCACCAAATTTCACAGAATCATCTTAAATCATATATAAGACCTGTACCGGGCATCGGAACCAAAATACGGGCCCGATACCAACATGTTCTAATCAAATTTCATTTCAAAATCCTTTAAACAATTTCAGAAAATAAATTTCTTTAAAAATTCATTTCTCGGGCTTGGGACCTTGGAATTCGATTCCGGGCATACCGCCAAGTCCCATATTTTCCTTCAGACCCTCCGGGACCGTCAAATCTCGGGTCCGGGTCCGTTTACCAAAAATATTGACCGAAGTCAACTTAAATGCATTTTAAGTCAAAATTTCAATATTTCACAGATTTTTTCACATAACAGCTTTCCGCCTACACGCCCGGACTGCGCACGCAAATCGAAGTGAAGGTAAAAGAGGTTTTTAAAGCCTCGGAATGCAGAATTCATTTAAAACAAGTGATGAGCCTTTTGGGTCATCACATTCTCCACCTCTAAAACAATCGTTCGTCCTCGAATGGACAGAAGAAGGAAGTACCTGAGTCGGGAAATGACGAGGATAACGGCTCCGCATATCGGACTCGGACTCCCAGGTCGATGCCTCAGGAGGCTGACCCCTCCACTGAACACGAACAGAAGGAAAACTCTTCGATCTCAACTGACGAACCTGCTGGTCTAGAATAGCTACCGGCTCCTCCTCATAAGACAAGGCCTTGTCCAACTGGACAGTGCTGAAATCTAACACATGGGAGGGATCGCCGTGATACCTCGGAAGCATGGATACATGAAACACTGGATGTAGGGCTGATAAGCTCGGCGGTAATGCAAGTCTATAAGCCACCTCTCCCACTCGATCAAGAATCTCAAACGGGCCAATGAACCTAGGTCTAAGCTTGCCCTTTTTCCCAAATCTCATCACGCCCTTCATAGGCGACACTCGAAGCAATACCCGCTCGCCAACCATGAAAGCCAAATCTCGAACCTTGCGGTTGGAATAACTCTTTTTCCTGGACTGAGCTGAACGAAGCCTATCCTGAATGATCCTGACCTTGTCCAAGGCATCCTGAACCAGATCCCTACCCAACAACCGAGCCTCCCCCGGCTCAAACCATCCAACCGGAGACCGACACCGCCTACCATATAAGGCCTCATAAGGAGCCATCTGGATACTCGACTGGTAGCTGTTGTTGTAGGCGAACTCCGCTAAAGGTAAAAACTGATCCCACGAGCCTCCAAAGTCAATAACACAAGCCCAGAGTATATCCTCCAAAATCTAAATAGTCCGCTCGGACTGCCCGTCCGTCTGGGGATGAAATGCTGTGCTCAACTCAACCCGTGTGCCCAACTCTCGCTGAACTGCTCTCCGGAAATGCGAGGTAAACTGCGTACCTCGGTCCGAAATGATAGACACGGGCACACCATGAAGGCGAACAATCTCCCGAATGTAGATCTCAGCCAACCTCTCAGAAGAATAGGAGACTGCCACAGGAATGAAATGTGCTGACTTGGTCAGCCTATCAACAATGACCCATCTGCGTCGAACTTCTTCCGAGTCTGCGGGAGTCCAGTAACGAAGTCCATAGTGATCCGCCCCCACTTCCACTCGGGAAGCTCAATCCTCTGAAATAAATCACCAGGCCTCTGATGCTCGTACTTAACCTGCTGACAATTCAAACATCGAGCCACATATGCAACGATATCCTTCTTCATTCTCCGCCACCAATAATGCAGCCGCAAATCCTGATACATCTTCGCGGCGCCCGGATGAATAGAGTACCGGGATCTATGGGCCTCCTCTAAAATCAACTCTCGGAGCCCATCAACATTAGGCACACAAACTCGACCCTGCAATCTCAAAACTCCATCATCATCTAAGGTAACCTGCTTGGCACCTCCGTGCTGCACCGTGTCTCTAAGGACACATAAATGGGGATCATCATACTGCCAATCACGGATATGCTCCAATAATGAAGAACGGGTGACCGTGCAAGCTAAAACACGACTGGGCTCAGAAACATCCAGCCTCACGAACTGATTGGCCAAAGCCTGAACATCCAAAGCAAGCGGTCTCTCACCGACCGGAATATAAGCAAGACTGCCCATACTGGCTGACTTCCTACTCAAAGCATCGGCCACCACACTGGCCTTTCCCGGATGATATAAGATGGTGATATCATAATCTTTCAAAAACTCCAACCACCTCCTCTGCCTCAAATTCAACTCCTTTTGCTTGAACAAATACTGAAGACTCTTATGATCCGTAAATACCTCACATGCCACGCCATATAGATAATGCCTCCAAATCTTCAACGCGTGAACTATGGCTGCCAACTCCAAATCATGAACCAGATAATTCTTCTCATGAATCTTCAACTGCCGCGAAGCATAGGCAATGACCATGCCATCCTGCATTAACACTGCTCCAAGCCCAATACGAGATGCATCACAATAAACTGTATAAGGCCCTGAACCTGTGGGCAAAACCAACACCGGTGCTGTAGTCATAGCTGTCTTGAGCTTTTGAAAGCTCGCCTCCCACTCATCCGACCATCTGAACTGGGCACCTTTCTGGGTCAACCTGGTCATCGAGGCTGCAATAGATGAAAACCCCTCTACGAACCGACGATAGTAGCCTGCCAATCCCAAGAAACTCCGAATCTCTGTAGCTGATACTGGTCTAGGCCAGTTCTTGACAGCCTCAATCTTCTTCGGATCAACCTGAATACCCTTTGCTGATACAACATGACCCAGAAATGCAACTGAACTCAGCCAGAACTCACACTTCGAGAACTTAGCATATAACTGACTATCCCTCAGAGTCTGAAGAACCACTCTAAGGTGCTGCTCGTGCTCCTCCTGGCTGCGGGAATATATCAATATATCATCAATGAAGACTATCACGAACGAGTCCAAATATGGCCTGAACACT
>NW_017671994.1:0-708 GCF_001879085.1 Nicotiana attenuata
GAGCAGCGTTTGCCGGACAGATTGGAGATGAAAGAGCTTGCCTTGATTTAAACTTGTCACCACAGGCGAATGAGCAGCCAGAAAATAATGTTTCCACTTTATATAATCAACAAGACGACTGGTAAACTTCAATTTTACTACGTTTTTAGCGATATTTTTTTTCATGTTTTAATTGGATTTGTATTAGCACCCAAATTTTTTATAGGGGGTACCGTCCGAATTTGAATTTTACAAGTTATGACCTCGCCCCTAGTTGGAATCTGCGTAGGTCTGGAGTATTGGACCACGGTGGTCCATCCGGGAGTTATCACCAACCTAAAATTATCCATCATGAAACGTCAAGACAATACGATTTGTAAGTAAAGTGATATAGCGATATCTAAAGTATTTTTCCTGAGTATTGGGTAACTTAGGTTTTTGTTCGTTTTGTGCAGTGAAAACGAGCTTCTTGAAGCTCCTGGCCTCACACAGTTGCCCATAGACGACGTTTTTACTCGTGATTTGGCAGATGCACAGAGTCAGGAAGATGATAGTGATTATGACAACAATGCGGATGAGTCTGGGGGTGAGACACCCTTCCATGATGAGGGTGATGATGAGGAGGAGGAAGTGAATGTTGAACCTGAGCTGACTAGGGAGCATGTTCCTCCACCTCCCGCTAGACCAAGAGTGTATGAGTCCCACGTGCCATTTCATGAGCGAAATATT
>NW_017671994.1:3339-7284 GCF_001879085.1 Nicotiana attenuata
ATGAACAAGTTTTATAGGCAACCCGACGTACCTATATGCAATTTTAAGGTATGGGTTGATGAACCATGTCAGCAGGAATACTACAAAGACCAGGTGTATCATCTTCAAGATGTGTGTAATGGGCAGTGGGACAGACAGCGCCAATCGAAACAAGAAATTGAAGAGTTGAAGGCGAAGATCAAGGAGGTGGAAGAAGAGAAAAAGAAATTGGAAAGAAAGCTCGAGAGGATTAAGGAGAGAATACTAGGCGGTCGTAACTAAGCGATGACATTTACGTGTTGTGTGTTGTAGTGTATCTTCATGTTTCTGTTGTGTCAAGTGCTTTCATTAGTTGTACTGTTGTTTATGTGTTAGGTTTGTAAGGTTTGTGTTTGAGTTGTATTGTTTAAGTAAAATTGCTGTTCAAACGCAATTAAAATAAAATTGTTGTCAAAATATGTTTCTTGTTTACATAAAGCACTATTTACACAAATTTAATACATAAGCAAATCAGTGAGTGCCGCAGCCTGTGTGCTTCAGTGCTGCTGCTGGCCTAAGTCGCATCCCCTGTCGCCCGGGCACACTATCTGGATCATCATCATCAAGCCGCCTCTTTATGTGAGGATGTGCAGCAGCATCAACACCACAACTGGCAGGGCCGGAGTAACCTACAAAACAAGAAGTAATCTTAGCATGTATGAATGTATTATTTTATGAAAATGTATTATTATCTTAACCTACAGAATGTACTATTATTTTAAGTAAGAAAATATTTTCTCACCATGGTCTCGTCGACCTCCTGGGTATATGTATCGATGGTGTGCTCATCACCGCATGTAGTGTCCTCAAAGATGGGCTGAGACGAAGACTGCATAAGAAAGTTACAATTAATTAATGGCAGCGATTTAAGGAAAAGAAAACAAATTGAAATATTAAAGTCATACAAACATACCGCATGAACTGCCGGGGACGATGGATAACTCAACCTGCGCCCGCCATCCACGTCCCGGGCAGGCCGACCCTCAGCTGCGGTAGATGTGCATGCGAAGTACTGATCTACATCCCCGTCGAATGTACCCATGATCGACAATGCTCCTGACGGGGTGACCTGCGATGCTGGCAAAGATAGCTGAAGGCTATATGAAGGCATGCTGCTGGAAGGCTCATCTGCATGAGGGATATAACCCTGCTGGTCATCTCCAAAGCCCCCAACTCCGAACTCCTCGTCATGTGCATCGGCAGGTGGGTTGACAGGTACCTCAACGCCCCCTTGCTGGCCACCTCCTCGCCGTCCCCTGCGACCCCGTGGGGCAGCCTTGCCTGGTGGGGGTCCCCTCGCTGGTGCCCTACCCCTGGCTCGTGGGACTGGCCTACCCCTCTGGTAGGCCCCTGGAGCCACATACTGAGGCTCATAGTCTAACCTCTCGGCATCTCTCGCCTGCAACAGTGTCAGACGAGCCATCTGGGCCATCTCCCGGCCATATCAACCACTTCAGGGATGTCCGAACGCTGCTGCATCTCCTGTCCCGACTGGTAGATGCGATGAAGCCCAATAGCCTGTGAAACATTTCAAATAGTAATTAAATAACTCTATATCACAATTATAAGATATTAATAAGTCACAAAAACATACCAGTGCCTCATGCCTCCCGGCGTACGGTCTGTAGCGCTCGCCAAGTACATGCACGGGGTTCCCGATCATCAATCGGGTATGGCGGTGGTACCACCCATCATACAGCTGAATAGAGGCCTCCTGGAAAACTGTAGGTGGTAGCGGGATGCGCTCAGCTCGGTCCTCCCAATAAGCTATCTGCTGTTGTAGCCACCCAACATACTGGCGGTCCATGTTCGAACGGTCGTCCCGCTGACAGTGAGTAGGCTCCCATCCAGGCTCCCTCGGTATAGCCTGAGGACGGCCAAACTATCGAAGCACACGCTCCGTGGCATGATACTCAACAAAATCCCAGAAGATCAACGGGACGGAGGTGCTCCAAATCAACCGGTCGACTGAGCAACAAGCGGGTAGGTGACCAAGCAACTCGATGCTGTATGGCGTCCAGATGAACTACCAATAGTAACATAAAAATGAGTACGCAAAACACAACTCAATTTAAAACAACCAAGTATAGGTACATATTTACCTGTCCGTCCACCAACATATCTAACACATCCCTAAGAAGGGGGAGATTATGGTGAGCATCCGTCCCTCGGTAGTTCCCACGCCGGAGAATCCACCTGATAGCTAGAGGGAGAAACGGATAATCCTGACCGGGCGGAAGTACTGGTAGAGGTGGCTGCAACGGCATGATCCGCTGCCAGGCCCAAACCTAAGATAAAATGTTGATGTAAATTTATGAGTCATTTCACGATATAGAATTTGGGGTAACAAACAATGTATTCGGAAATTCTTTGCACCTGAAGGAGGGGCAGAAACCACATATATCAACCGCTGGACCTACGCTCGCGCGGCACATGCTCCTATAGAGATACGCCAGAACAGTAGCACCCCAGCTGTACTGGGGTAGCTCATCCAGCTGCTCAAGACAATGAAGAAAGCGCATACTCACTTTGTTCCCGAGGTGTCCGGAAACAAGACACACCGGAAAAGCAGGAGCAACGCCGACCGAGTGTACCGCTGAATCCAAAGATGCTCTGTCTCGTGGGTAATATCTAGGTGCAATACCGCCATCTGATCTCTAATGAATGATAAAGCCACGCGACTGCCACCCCGGTCACCCTGCGGTCTCGAACCAGTCAACTGCCTCATCATGTCCGCCAACTGTGCACGTGTCATCCCTCTCCAGTGGTGGGGCAGTGCGAAGGCGCGCCCCTCTACGCGCAGTCCATATAAAACCTGGACATCCTGCAGCGTGATAGTAGCCTCTCCAGTGGGCAAGTGAAATGTATGCGTCTCCGGTCGCCACCGCTCTACCAAGGACGTGATGAGCGACCAATCAAGCTGCATCCGTCCAAGCTGAAAAATGGTATATAATCCCGAAGTCTAGAGGATCTCTACTACGCGCGGATGGAAACGATGCTCCGCAATAAACTCCCACAAATCATCAGGCCTCCTGGGGCGGAGAGGCTGCATCGCTAGCTGTCCCTCCCAAACATAGGATGACCTATGGTCGCCCTGCAGCACTAGTAGCTGATCCTCGGCAAGTCCATGATGCGCAGGCGGAGGAAACGCCATGTCGTCTACTATAATTTAAACAAAATTAATTGTTTGTTAGTGTAATAAATTAAATTAAGTATGATTTTTGAAATTGGAGATAATAGTTATGTATGGGTTCCAGGCTTGATTTTTGACGCCCGGTGCCACCGAATAACTCTTAATTATTATAAGTCTCAATTTCAACATTTTTAGATTTTTATTAACTTAATAAATTAAATTAAGTATGATTTTTGAAATTGGAGATAATAGTTATGTATGGGTTCCAGGCTTGATTTTTGACGCCCGGTGCCACCGAATAATTCTTAATTATTATAAGTCTCAATTTCAACATTTTTAGATTTTTATTAACTTAATAAATTAAATTAAGTATGATTTTTGAAATTGGAGATAATAGTTATGTATGGGTTCCAGGCTTGATTTTTGACGCCCGGTGCCACCGAATAATTCTTAATTATTATAAGTCTCAATTTCAACATTTTTAGATTTTTATTAACTTAATAAATTAAATTAAGTATGATTTTTGAAATTGGAGATAATAGTTATGTATGGGTTCCAGGCTTGATTTTTGACGCCCGGTGCCACCGAATAATTCTTAATTATTATAAGTCTCAATTTCAACATTTTTAGATTTTTATTAACTTAATAAATTAAATTAAGTATGATTTTTGAAATTGGAGATAATAGTTAGTTAAAATATCATGGTATAGCCAGTTTTCACACCGGTCAATGAAAAATAGCCAGCGTTTATCAAGTCAATGAAAAATAGCCACTATTTTGCTGCAACAGGGACC
>NW_017671994.1:9213-13154 GCF_001879085.1 Nicotiana attenuata
CCGAAATGATAGATACCGGCACACCATGAAGGCGAACAATCCCCCTGATATAAATCTCGGCTAGCCTCTCGGATGAATAGGAGACTGCTACTGGAATGAAATGCGCTGACTTGGTCAGCCTATCAACAATGACCCAAATAGCATCAAACTTCTTCCGAGTCAACGGAAGTCCAGTAATGAAATCCATGGTAATCCTCTCCCACTTCCACTCGGGAAGCTCAATCCTCTGAAACAAGCCACCGGGTCTCTGATGCTCATACTTGACCTGCTGACAGTTCAAACACCGAGCGACATACGCAACAATATCCTTTTTCATCCTACGCCACCAATAATGCTGCCGCAAGTCCTGATACATCTTCGCGGCGCCCGGGTGAATAGAATACCGAGAACTATGGGCCTCCGCTAAGATCAACTCTCGAATCCCATTAACATTGGGCACACAAACTCGACCCTGCAATCTCAAAACACCATTATCATCTAAAGTCACCTTCGTGGCACCTCCACGTTGTACCGTGTCTCTCAGGACACACAAATGGGGATCATCAAACTGCCGATCACGGATATGCTCCAATAGAGAAGAACGAGCGACCGTGCAAGCCAACACTCTGCTAGGCTCAGAAATATCTAATCTCACCAATCGATTGGCCAACGCCTGAATATCTAAAGCAAGCGGTCTCTGGCTGACCGGGATATAAGCAAGACTACCCATGCTGGCAGACTTCCTACTCAATGCATCGGCCACCACATTGGCCTTTCCCGGGTGATATAAGATAGTAACATCATATTCTTTCAACAACTCTAGCCATCTCCTCTGCCTCACATTCAACTCCTTCTGCTTGAACAGATACTGCAGGCTCTTGTGATCCGTGTACACCTCACAGGTCACACCATATAGATAATGCCTCCAAATCTTCAAAGCATGAACAACCGCTGCCAACTCTAGATCATGAACCGGATAATTTTTCTCGTGGACCTTCAACTGTCTCGAAGCATAAGCAATAACCTTGCCATCCTGCATCAATACTGCTCCAAGTCCAATACGGGAAACATCGCAATAGACCGTGTAAGGCCCTGCACCCATGGGCAAAACAAACACCGGTGCCGTGGTCAGAGCTGTCTTGAGCTTCTGGAAGCTCGCCTCACACTCATCTGACCATCTGAACTGGGCACCCTTCTGGGTCAATCTAGTCATCGGGGCTGCAATAGAAGAAAATCCCTCCACGAACCGACGGTAATAACCTGCTAACCCCAAGAAACTCCGAATCTCGGTCGCTGAAGCTGGTCGAGGCCAATTCTTGAATGCCTCAATCTTCTTCGGGTCCACCTGAATACCCTCTGCTGATACAATATGACCCAGAAATGCAACCGAACTCAACCAGAACTCGCACTTCGAAAACTTAGCATATAATTGACTATCTTTCAGAGTCTGAAGGACCACTCTGAGGTGCTGCTCGTGCTCTTCTTGGCTGCGAGAGTACACCAAGATGTCATCAATGAAGACTATCACGAATAAGTCTAGATATCGAGGAAAATTTCGACTTCCCAATTGGAGTCTGCGAACCAGAAATTCTGAATAAAGAATTCTGTTGACCCGAGGGAAGGTGTTAGGCACCCCCAGATCCCGTGGTTCTAGCACGGTCGCTTAAACTATCATAATTGGCCTATTATCTGATTTTAATACACTTTTAAACCTATGTACATTTTAGCTTTAAACCGCTTTTAATCATTTTAAAGAAGATTTAACGTCGTCTAAAATATGTCTTTGGATCGCGTCACATGAAATGCACCCGCAATCCGAAACACATTCTATTCAACATTATTAAGATTTGGATTTGGGTCACATGAAATGCGCACCCGAGTTTAGGAAGGTAATATTATTAAAATAACGCGCCTAAAGCAACTACGCACTTTCAAGTTTGCGAGGGCCATGAAAAATTCAACTAATAGCACACCTTGATTCTAATTTCAAAGGATTGTACTCAACTAAAGCAAACTACGGATGTTCATAATTATTTTTCTAAAGCTAATTTAAGATTATTGTGAAGGTCTTTATGAAAATGATTGTAGGGAAGCGTATAATTTATGTAACCTATTCATGAATTTAAGTATAAGAATATTAGTAGTGAAAGATAAATGAACCAACCCAAACAATTTGTGCCCCCAATTCACTGAAGTTGTCAATTAACATATTCCACTCAAAACATGAATTTTATAAAATATGCAAAAACCAAAAAGTTGCTCACGTAGCAATTAAATCTTAACATACTTACACTAAGAAGATTATGCACTACTTTTAGTAATTAATTTAAACAAAGCCTCAATATATCAAATCAATTAAATAAACAAAACAAGAGAACTTTCACCTAAAATATAGAAAACAAAACAGAATATTTGGCAGAAACACATTAGAGCAAATATATTATTGGGATATTAGATGAAAATTGACCTTGTGACGGGAATTGTACAGCAATATAGAAGAAGGGCCGACTCTGAGCCGACGACTAAAACCGTATAGAGAACTTATTAACGGAAACCTCGAACCGACCACCTCTAACGCCGACCTCTCGAACGGGAACTCGCCGGCGACTCCGCCATGGATTCTACCATTTTAGCGTGATGAAATGGCTGTTTTGGAACTGATTTTCAGAGCAGTTTTACTGGGTTTTGGGGGCTGGAGTTTGAAACTAAAATGGTGGCTTTTTAGGTGGTATCAATGGCTGAAAGAGTAACGGGTTTGGACGGTTACTGCCTTCTCTTTGTGTATTAGTGTTCAAGCTGCTCTTCTTTAGGCAGGAGATGAGATCGACGGCTACTCTGATGGGAGGGTGTCTATGTTTTTGAAATTGAAATTTTTTTTTTTGGGTAGGGCTTCTATAATTGGGTATTTTATATGGAAGTGGGAATGGATGATGGCCATTGGATTAGAAGGAAATAGATGGCTAATATTAAATCTTGCACTTAAATGAGCTAATGGGTTGGGAAGAATGAGCTAAGGGTAATTGGGTTGGATCATGTCTTTTTGTGTCTCAATTTTCGGCTAAGAAGACTCCAAAAATTATTATTCAAAATCGTAGCTAATTCCTTTAATATAAGATAACTATACTACATGATGCAAAAACACAAATTCTAATTAATTAAACTAAACTAAATTAAAACATGAAACTATTATATATATATATATATATATATATATATATATATATATATATATATATATATATATTGCATTTTTTTAACATTATATAAAGGTAAAAATAAGGTACTATTTTTGTATTATTTTTCTTTTACTTTATGAAAGGTACATAAAATAAAATATCTTTTTGTAATTTTTATTTTCTTGTAATAAAATAACGTAAAAGAGTAAAAATTAGTTGAAATAGCTATATTAGGCCTAGATTAAATATTTACGCGCTAAAATATAAAAAATCTTGGGGAAGGTCAAAAATCACATGTCTACAGCTGCCCCTCTTTGACTGGAAACACGAAGAGTTTTCAGACAAAGAACGACTAGACAGGTTTTTTGACCTGACCCTTATTCAGAGAGGCCAAAACTAAATGAAAGGAAAATGTGACCGAGCCCTGGTATCTGAGCTGCCTACATATCCTTGGCTATAAAGGAATCAGGCCACGTCTAGTTCAGAAGTGAATGAGGTGATGCAGTACCGAGGTTGAGAGCCGAGCGAGGTGCCGTCGAGGTTCCGGTCCGTGGTCCCGTTATTACATCAAAATCAAAAAGGAAAAAGACTAACTAAGCTTATCAGCTACGAGTTACAAGATTCCTATCTATAATTCTTCTGAAGCTTGGTCTTGAGTCTTGGCTAGTTCTTGCTGCAGACTCCGATCTGAATCTTGATGCTCGTCAGCTGTAACTGCTGGTTCATTCTTCAGCTTTTTGGATCAAGGCGGGACACGCGAAGCCTGTGCTTCAATCATATCTTGAG
>NW_017671994.1:16382-227971 GCF_001879085.1 Nicotiana attenuata
GATGAGAGATTTTCCTAACTCAATAGACTCTGGGAACAAGTACAGACGTCTCCGTACCTACCCCTCAGACTCTAGTAAGTTTGTCCGTGAGTGTTGAGACCTATGTAACCTAGTGCTCTGATACCAACTTGTCACGACCCGGATTTCCCACCATCGGGATCGTGATGGCGCCTACTCGTGGTAGCTAGGCAAGCCAACTTACCTACCGTTTTCATTAGTAAAGCCATTCTGTTGACAATCTATAGCATCAATAATAATAACAACAATAACTGCGGAAGGTCTAATTTATAAGTCTGAAATAAATACGGAATACTCAACAATATCCTCTACCCAAGATTTGGTATCACATTACTCACGAACCACTAAGAATAAACTAAATACAAAGGTCTGAAAGAAATATAACAGCTGTCTGTCTCGAAACAAGGAGGTAACAGTCTAAAAGAAAACAATGAGAAAAATACGCCGGGCCTGCGGACGCCTGCAAGGCTACCTCAGTCTCGTGGTATGAAAGCCTGCTCCTGAACTACTGCTGCTGCTGCTCAAAACCTGGACCTGTGCAAAAATGCACAGAAGTGTAGTATCAGCACAACCGACCCCATGTGCTGGTAAGTGTCTAGCCTAACCCCGGCAAAGTAGTGACGAGGCTAGACTGGACACCACATAAACCTGTGCAGTTATAGATATACAGCGGAATCGAATATAAAGCAATTACCAACATGGGAGGGGAAACATCCTATGGGGAGTTACAATAATAACAATAATCCAGAGTAACAACTAAAGCAACTTAGGTTCACAGTGAACAAGGAATCAGTACTCAAATGTAAACACATAGCCTCAATAATTGTTGCGGCGTGCAACCCGCTCCATAATTACCATTGTTGTGGCGTGCAACCCGCTCCACAATATCATTGTTGCGGCGTGCAACCCGACCCATATCATTTATCATGTATCATTGTCGCGGCGCGCAACCCGATCCTCATCTGTTATTGTTGCGGCATGCAACCCGATCCTCAATATTATTGTACAGTCCGATTCCCCAAACAATAGTCACAATCAAGGGGCACGAAATAAGCAAATATTTGACAAACATCCCGACAAGGGAAAGAATTCAATGAATGCAACCAAACGTCCCGGCAAGGGAATAATCGACAACGCTTTCTGTTTCTTACTTCCCTTATCTTTTAATTCACTTTACTATTTTGAGCCAACGCTCCAAAGATCATTTCGTATACTTTCATATCCGTATCACAATTCGAGCCAATGCTCCCAGGAATCAAGTGATCATATTACCGTTCACATGTTATTCACAACAACTAGGAATCCTTCAATAAACACGGAGTTCACAACCAAGTCACGATAATTACATTATAAAGACTCACGGTCATGCTAGACACCAATGTATAGATACTCGTCACCATGCCTATACATCGTACTCGATCACATAGCAATTAGCAACAAGACTCAACTCCTATTCCCTCAAGCTAGGGTTAAACCAAACACTTACCTCGAAGGTTTACGGCCAATTCAATCCTTAAGCAATGCCTTTCCTTTCGAATTTAGCTCCAATTCAATCGTATCTATACACAATTGATTTAATATCATCAATAATACTCAACAATCCAACCCAAATACCTAAATACAATCTTTCCAACATTCTGCCCAAAATTTGCAAAATCGACCCCGTGCTCGCTTGGTCAAAACACGAGATTCGAACCAAAATAAATTCACCCATAACCCCACGAATCCAAAGATATAATTTGTTTTAAGATTCGACCCCAAATTGGGGTTGAATTACCCAAAATTCTCAAAACCCTAACTCTACCCAAAACCCATGATTCCTACCTTGATTTCATGATTTAGGCTTAGAAACTTGCTAATTAATGAAGGAAAAGTAAAGGAAATAAGTGGGAAATTACTTACTCGAGTGGTCTTGAAGCTTGGGGGCTTTAATGGCTTCCTAAGGCTTGGGAGAGAAGAGGGCTCGTGATAAAAAGTGAAAAATCCCGAGTGTACTGTTTCTGTTCTTTTTAAAAAAAAAAAATCACTGGACGACATTACACTACGCGTTCGCGACAGTAGGGTCGCGTTCGCGATGAATAGAAGTTGGCAAGCATCGCGTTCGCGGACAAGGGATGCGAATGCGAAATGAAAATATTGGGTGCTTGGAAAATTGGCCTACGCGAACACGTTGGCCTGTACGCGAACGCGATGGGAAATGGGCTGGGAACTACGCGAACGTGGTCCGGACCTCGCGAACGCGAACAAGAAAAGAGGACTGGGCCCTCAGAGGTTCATATCTCTACGCGAACGCGGAATAGTGACGCGAACGCGATGAAGGGACAAAATGAAGCATCGCGAACGCGTGAGGGGAAGTGCGAACGCGAAGAAGGATTTCACTGCGCAAAAATTGCAAAAAATCTGCTACCATTCCAAGTGTAAAAACACCCCGAACTACCTCCAATTCACTCCCGATCCCTCGGGGCTCCTAACCAATCACACACACTAACTCAATAACATCCTACGTACTTACTCGAGCGATTAAATCGCCAAAATAACATCAAAATCATTGAATCAAGCCTCAAAATCATCATTTTCCTTTCAAACTTCATAAACTTCCAACTTTAGACATTTAGGTCCGAAACACGTCAAACGACGTCCGATTTCGACCAAACTTTACAGGAAGCGCTTAAACAATATATAAGACTTGTAACGGGCGTCGGAACCAAAATACGAGCCCGATACCATAGTCTTTTAACCAATTTTCATTTTCATTCTCCTTAATAATTTCAGAAAAACAATTTAACAGAAAAATTCTTTTACTCAGGACCTAGACCACGGATTTCGACTCCGGGCACATGCCCGAGTCCCATATTTTTCTACGGACCTTCCGGGACCGTCCAATCTCGGGTCCGGGTCCGTTTACGAAAAATGTTGACCAAAGTCAACTATAATCATATTAATATCAAAATTGTTCAAATTTTTCACAGAATTCACATATTTCAACATAAAAGCTTTCCGGCTACGCGCCCGGATCGCGCACGCAAATCGAGGCGATAGAAAATGAGGCTTTCAAGGCCTCGGAAGCACGGAACAGATGAGGAAACAGGTGATGACCCCTTTGGGTCGTCACAAAATATCAGTAAATAAGACACACGAAATCGATCTTTGTGACATTATTTTCTTTTATTCAAATCGTAACTGATCATGGAAGATCATTTTCTTGAATTTGGACACAAATAATCTTGAAACTCCACTATAAGGTTACTACCCTTTTATTCTTTGTGAACTCTCAGTTGAAGATTCACCACCTTATTAAACAATAAATTAATTTAATGCGTACTCGTGGAACTGAAAATAAATTCGACAACTTCACAAGCTCTTAATTCTTAAAATAATACTAGTAGTAAACTAGTAATATATATGAAGCGATTTACATATATTTTCTCATTTTTATGTAAATTTTTGAGAAAAAAAATATGAAACATTTATTGTTTGGTTTAAAAGTTGTTGATGCACTTTGTAAGCGATAAAACAATCAAAAAATAGAGGAAGGGTAAATCGTAATCAAATATAATAATCCTAGAGATGCAAAGATGATAATGTTTGTTATAGATCCAGTGTTAGAAGGATGACAATGTATGTTCATAAGATATATTAATCGGAAGTAGAGATATAGAGAGAGAAAGATAGAAAATGAGAGAGTTGTATTAGATCAGATAGCTCCCCCTTTACAATGTGGAGGTCTCCTTTATATAATAGAAGACCTTCCTCGAAAGAATCAAAAAGTTACAGAGATAGGTAACGTCTTTCTAGTATAGACGCTGAGTTCTAAACGACGCCGCTTTCGTCCTCACGGCCGAGTCGTACCCGCTACGTTGGTCGCCATTGGGCGCGCCCGCTGGCGTAGAGATACTGAGGGTTAAATTTGACCCTATACAGTTAGTCCCTCCGCTCGTTGGAGACGCGTTTGGTGGGCGTCTTCGGCGGGCGGAAATGCGAACCTCGTCGTAGGAGGATTTAGCCTCGACTAGGGGCGGTAATATGAAGTGAAACGTATGACGCTATTGAGCTGCTGACGCGTGGCTCCCTTTTTTGGAATGATGTCATCGCCTGTATGCATCATCATTATATATGCCCCCCGAGGCAGTTCAGAGGATGAAGTGACGTTTTGGTTTTCGGCGCACGTTTTGAATCATGACCCCTTGATTTCTGNTTTGAGTGGTGTAGAGAATAGTGGTTGGTTGATCTCTAGGTGGATACTATGGTTTTGATTCTCGAAATCCCCACAGACGGCGCCAAATTATTTGGCTTAAAAGTTGTTGATGCACTTTGTAAGCGATAAAACAATCAAAAAATAGAGGAAGGGTAAATCGTAATCAAATATAATAATCCTAGAGATGCAAAGATGATAATGTTTGTTATAGATCCAGTGTTAGAAGGATGACAATGTATGTTCATAAGATATATTAATCGGAAGTAGAGATATAGAGAGAGAAAGATAGAAAATGAGAGAGTTGTATTAGATCAGATAGCTCCCCCTTTACAATGTGGAGGTCTCCTTTATATAATAGAAGACCTTCCTCGAAAGAATCAAAAAGTTACAGAGATAGGTAACATCTTTCTAGTGTAGACGCTGAGTTCTAAACGATGCTGCTTTCGTCCTCACGGCCGAGTCGTACCCGCTACGTTGGTCGGCGTACACTCATTGGGCGCGCCCGCTGGCGTAGAGATACTGAGGGTTAAATTTGACCCTATACATTTATCTCTGTTGCGTACTCGATATGTTTTTTTTGTACTACCAAGGGATATGGTAGGATAAATGATTCCTCTAAAATTAAAGGTCTCCATTTCGAGCTTTGGAATGGAGCACTACTAGATATTCGGCAAAAACCGACCAACTTTGGTCGGTAAAAAAACCGACCAAAGTTTTTCAAAATATTTTGATTTTTAATTTTCTTTACGAAACCGACCAACTTTGGTCGCTTTTCTTTGGTGCAAAAATGCGGGAAACTACTTTTTGAGTCTTGCAAAATTTATTTTTCAAGAAACCGACCAACTTTGGTCGATTTTTGCAATTAAATTAAATAAATATTAATATTAAAAAATCCACCAACTTTGGTCGGTAAATTCGACCGGTCATTTTAAAAAACCGACCAACTTTGGTCGGTTATTTTCATGCGAAAATACAATTAAAGAGTATAAAAAAAAAGACAATCATTAACAAATGTACCAATGGTCTAGTGGTAGAATAGTATCCTGCCACAGTACACACCCCCGGTTCGATTCCCAGATGGTGAATCTTTTGATTACATAATTAAAATACCGACCAACTTTGGTCGGAAAAAACCGACCAACTTTGGTTGGTTTTTTTTTTTTGCAATATTTTTTTTTTTTGAATTTAATTTACCGACCAACGTCAATTTTGGTCGGTATATTAAAACGACCGTCAAAATACCGTCCAAGCGTATTTGGTCGCGTTTTGGTCGGTAATTGGCCATAACCGACCAAAGTTGGTCAGTTTTTTTGGTCGGTATTTACCGGATTTCTAGTAGTGGAGAATTTTCTGATACAGAGTGAATTATAATCTAATAATAGATGATTAATCGAAAAAAATATTATCAAAAAGCAAAGGCTGCAAACTCATATTTGTATTATGGATGCCAAGTTCTGAAGTCTTCTCTATCTCTAGACATTAATTTATGGTCCCATTTCGTTTTTAGTTACAACAGGCACTTGAGACAGACAAATGGGAATGTATATAAATAAGAAAAAAACACTTCTTGCTATATTTTTGGCTTATAAAAAAAACAGAAGCTTCCTATTGGAGAAAACTCAAAATATATAGTATTTGAGTGATTTTACTTCTTTTGGAAGTTCTTTGCTATAAGACAATCTTTTATTAATGGAATAAAGCATAATCAATAAAATAGTGAATTGAATTCTTATGCACGATTTTAAGAGGTCATATCAATCGTAATTTTCCCTTGAACTTAGCTTTCAAATATTTTGCTGTTTTTGGTGCTTATCATGAGAAAAAAATATATATTCTATGTTTGTATGCTTGCCTAGTTAATTTTTTGTGGTTTTTGACGTGTGCATGACAATAAAAGGAAGAGAATTGGTAGTTGAAACTTGAAAGGAAAGGCTATATGGGTATGGCTACATGTCATTATTTGAGGAAAAATATGTCATCGTCTTTTCAAAGTGCAACCATATCGTTGCGCAATTAACAACGTTGAACTAATTCAATTTTTTAAAATATTTGTAGTGTCTGGGTCAGCTTGCACACATTTGACTAGGAGATAATTGTTATCTTTCACCAGCACGAATATTGGGTGATTTTGTCCATAAAGAGTTAGACAGAGTTGGAAAAAAAAAATCACCTAGTGTTTTTTTGTTTCTGTTGGACTTTGAACCTAAGACGTTATGGTTCTCAACCCGCTTCACTGACATTAGCTCATACCCTCGAGTGTACTAATCCAAATCGTTATCGCTAAACCTTTTATTTTATTGCATCAAAATTACTAAATTATTTTTTTTTTAAAGTTAAATCTATATTTAGTATCACAGAAGTCACTGAATAATTTTTTATAATAAAAACGTTGATTAACTTTGCCTAGGTATTATATTAATTCCGTTCAACAAGAGGGGAGTTGTCTTATCACCAGTTTTATATACAAGTAGAAGCAGGGTACATCCACCTTTGCTTCGTGTACTGAATTTGCTGAAGTTAAAAAATGCGACAATCGCCGCCAGAAAATTGTTTGAACACTATTAAGATCTGGATTGCATAAAATTTGAAAAGAAAAGGTTGTAGAAAACATCTTCAAATATTGTTATTGATGGATTACAAACCAATAATACAAGCAAGGGGTCCGGGATAACTATATATTCGCATCTCAATGGTTATGCCAAATATATTAACTTATCATAGTTAAGTGGTTCAGAGAGGTGACAGTGTATATTAAGTATCAATTAACCATGACTAAATAATTTACTAATATGGGGATATATACTGCTTCCTTGTTTCAGCTTATGTAACCCTATTTTCTTCTTGTTATTTTGCAATAAAATGATCTATTTATAACGCTAAAAATAGTTTCACATAAATTTTATTTTATTCTTAATGAAAGCTTTTATGGCCACACAAAGTTATAATATGTTTTAGACCACAGATATCAAAAGTATTATAATCAAATTGATCTTATGGCATGATTAAGACCACAAATACTGAAAGTCTTCATTTATTTCTTTGTATACGGTCAAAATCAGAAGACTCCGATTTACAGGATCGAGGGTCCGTCATAGACCCGAGTCCGGGCGAGGTCGAGTTCGAAATCGGTGCACCAGACTCGAGCTCGAAGACAGAGTGCAATGCCCGGAGACAGGAGTTCGAGGAACACCGAGGCCAAGTGTGCTCGACCCCGAAGTAGTACCGTTATGGGTCTGTAACAGAATGAGCTAGATTCCTGCCACGTCCCCAAGATCATGGCGCAAATCCCAGAATAAGAATGTGCAATTCCGTACTAGGCGGTTAGACAACTGTAATAAGAATATTCCCTACTGTAAATAGAAATATACCTTATTTAGGGTTCCCCTATTATAAAAAGGGGGACCCCAATCATTTGTAACATCATCTTATCACTGAGAAAAGAATATACTCTCTACATTTTTCGCCTGCTTTTCATCAGCATTGTCCTTTAGCTCTATTGTTCTTACTTTGCTTTTATTATTTAATTGTTCTTATAATACCAAGTCTACCTCGAGGTCCCTGGGCTCGAGGTCACTGCTATTGAGTAACGTTGATTTGATTCACTTTTCTCTTTCGTTTCTACTTCATACTTCTTTATTATTAATTGGTATTGAATTAAATCACGTATCTTTAAAATCACAAATCAAATTTAATTGTTACTCGTATTTTCGAGGTAAACAGTTTGGCGCCCACCATGGGGCTAAAGATAATAGTGATTATTTCTTTACAGATTCTCGTTACACACATTATTTGTACACTTTTTCTTGTCAAAAATTTTTTATTCTCAGGCTGAAACATGTCTAGCTCACACAATGCACCCGTTCATGACAACGAAGGACTTGGAGAAAACAGTAGTATAGGGGTTGGTGTACCACCAATAAACCCTGAAGAAGTGCCAAATATGGAGCCAGTTGACATCGGCTCACATAACGCTCTAAACGTGGATTCAGGCACAGACCCCGTAGGGAATAAACGCAGGGAAGCCCGACCGGGGGACCAAGGAACACGAAGAGCAGGAGATGGGGGAGTCAGCCTCCAAGTGATATTTGAGATGCTGCAGGCTCAGCAAATCGCCATCGCTCAATTTCAAAGCCAAAATAAAACTCCGAGCGTAGCTGAACATGAAAACAATCGACGTGCCAAGCCAACGCCAGAAAGGTCAAATGGAAATGGCTCGGGGACTGATCCCACGATTATGAAGATGCTCGAAGAGCTCGCTAGGAGGATCGAGTCCGGAGAAAAGAAAATTGATGACAACGACAAGAAGGTGGAGACTTATAACTCCTGTGTAGACCAGATACCGGGGGCACCTCCATTTTTGAAAGGTCTAGATGCCAAAAAGTTCATACAAATACCATTCCCTCAAAGCGTAGCTCCGATGCCCATTCCTAAGAAATTTTGCATGCCCGATACCCAAATATAACGGGACAACTGACCCTAACGAACATAATACTTCATACACTTGGGATCAAAGGAAATGACTTGAATGATGATGAAATCGAGTCAGTGTTGTTGAAGAAGTTTTGGGAAACACTATCAAAAGGAGCTATGATCTGGTATCACAACTTAGCTCCTAACTCTATTGATTCATTTGCTATGTTAGCAGACGCCTTCATTAAAGCCCACGTCGGGGCCATAAAGGTGGCCACGAGAAAATTGGATGTCTTCAAAATAAAACGAAGGAACGACGAGATGTTAAGGGAGTTCGTGTCTAGGTTTCAGATGGAAAGAATGGGACTACCGCCGGTCTCCGATGACTGGGCAGTACAAGCCTTTATGCAGGGTTTGAACGAGCGGAGCTCGATTGCTTCTCGGTAGTTAAAGCAGAACTTGATCGAGTATCCAGCCGTGACATGGTCAGATGTGCACAACCGTTACCAATCTAAAATTGGGGTTGAGGACGATCAGTTGGGAGCCCCCTCGGGTTCAGTTCACCCTAACAGGTTCGCGGCCAAGCGCCCAAGGGACAAAGATCGGGAATCAAGATTCAACAAAGAATGGTGTCAGCCATATACGGACGGAAGGAATAGCGGCCCGAGCCGTAACACTCCTCGGAGCAATCGGAGAAATGATCGAGGCCAAAGTTCACGGGGACTCATGAGTAGGATCGGGTTCGATAAGTATACCGACCCCGCAGAGGCTCCCCGATTATCAGAGTACAACTTCAGCATATATGCGTTGGGGATTGTCTCAGCTATTGGGAGAATCAAAGACACCAAGTGGCCCAGGCCTATACAGACCAATCCTTCTCAAAGAAACCTGAACTTAATGTACAAGTATCATGGCGCACATGGTCATCAAACAGAAGACTGCAGACAGCTAAGGGAGGAAGTGGCTCGTTTGTTCAATGAGGGCCAGCTTCGAGAATTCCTAAGTGATCGAGCTAAGAATCACTTCAGGGAGAGAGATGCAAGAAAAAATGAACAAGAAGAACCACCACATGTAATCCACATGATCATTGGCGGGGTTGATGTCCCTCAACGACCTATGTTCGAGCGTACCAAAGTATCAGTCACCAAAGAAAAATGGACTCAGAGCTATGTGCCCGAGGACGTCTTATCATTCTGTAATGAGGAAACGGAAGGCATATCTCAGCCTCACAACGACGCCCTGGTAATCTCTATCCTTTTAAATAAAATTCAAGTTAAACGTGTTTTAGTGGACCCAGGTAGCTCAACAAACATAATCAGATCGAGGGTCGTGGAACAACTCGGCCTGCAAGATCAGATTGTACCTGCATCCCAGGTCCTGAATGGCTTCAACATGACAAGCAAAACAACAAAGGGAGAAGTTATCTTACTAGTAAACGTAGTGGGGACCATACAAGATATGAAGTTCCATGTCATCAAAGGCGACATGAGGTATAACGCACTCCTTGGAAAACCGTGGATACACAACATGAGGGCAATGCCTTCAACTCTTCACCAGATGATGAAGTTTCCAACTGAGGAAGGAATAAAAACAGTCTACGGGGAGCAACATGCTGCAAAGAAGATGTTTGCAATCGAAGAAGTGGTGCCGACTCAATCACAGCCCCCAGCCTCGACGGAGTCGGAACAACAGGTAATCAAAGACGAAGAGGACTTCTTTACTCCTCGAACCTTCATCATTCCTGAAGAATCCGATGCAACCAAGTCAACTATCGAGGAACTAGAGCAGGTCATACTTATCGAATATTTGCCCAAGAAAAAGGTATACCTGGGAACGGGATTAACCCCCGAACTCAGGAAAAAACTCATTCAATTTCTTATTGATAATATGGATTGCATTGCTTGGTCCCGTTTAGATATGATAGGGATTCCACTGGAAATCACCACACATAGGCTGAGCATCGATCCCAAGTTCAAATCGGTGAAGCAAAAGAGGAGGCCTCAGTCCGAGGTAAAACATGCCTTCATAAAAAACGAGGTAACAAAACTTCTCAAAATAGGATCCATTCGGGAGGTAAAGTATCTCGAATGGTTAGCCAACGTAGTCGTAGTTCCTAAAAAAGGAAACAAGCTTAGAATGTGTGTAGACTATAAGGACTTGAATAAAGCATGTCCGAAAGATTCTTTCCCGTTGCCAAACATCGACCGAATGATCGATGCCACGGCTGGCCACGAGACCTTAACTTTTCTCGATGCCTACTCTGGGTACAATCAAATTCAGATGAACCTGGAAGACCAGGAAAAGACTTCATTTATTACTAAATTTGGAACTTATTGTTACAACGTCATGCCCATCGGGCTTAAAATATGCAGGAGCTACATACCAACACTTAGTTAACAAAATGTTCGAAGAAGAGATAGGTAAAACAATGGAAGTCTATATTGATGATATGTTGGTTAAGTCCCTGCGCGCAGAGGAACATCTGGCTCATTTGCAGGAAACATTCGAAATCTTGAGGAAATACAACATGAAGCTTAACCCGGAGAAATGTGCCTTCGGAGTTGGTTCGGGTAAATTCCGCGGCTTCTGGTGTCAAATCGAGGTATCGAGATTAACCCCGATAAAATCAAGGCCATCGAAGATATCAAGGTCGTGGATAGCGTGAAAGCCGTGCAAAGGTTAGCGGGTCGAATAGCTGCTTTGGGTCGGTTCATTTTGAGGTCATCAAATCGAAGTCACCGATATTTTTCCTTGCTAAAAAAGATTAAGGATTTTGCATGGACCCCAGAATATCAACGGGCCTTAGAAGAATCAAAGCGGTATCTGTCGAGCCCGCCTTTGCTTCACACACCGAAGGTAGATTAAAGGCTTTATCTATAATTTGCAGTGTTCGAGATAGCGGTAAGTGGGGTACTAGTTCGAGAAGAGTAAGGTACGCAATTTCCTGTTTATTACGTAAGTCATACTCTAGGAGATGCTGAAACTAGGTACCCTCACTTAAAAAAATTAGCACTTGCATTAATAAGCGCATCTCGAAAGTTGAAACCATATTTTCAATGTCATCCTATATGTGTATTAACCACTTCCCCCTTCGAAATGTTTTGCATAAGCCCGAGCTATCGGGCCGATTGGCCAAAAGGGCCATCGAGCTTAGCGAGTACGATATCGAATATCAACCCCGAACGACCATCAAGTCCCAAATCCTAGCTGACTTCGTGGCCGATTTCACGTCAACCCTCGTACCCAAAGTAGAGAAAGAACTCCTGTTAAGCTCGGGTACAACATCGGGGGTATGGACCCTCTTCACAGACGGTGCCTCGAATATGAAAGGTCTGGGCTTGGCATTGTCTTAAAGCCACCCACAGGTGATATTATTAAGCAGTCTTAAAGCTCCAAGATTAACTAACAATGAGGCCAAGTATGAGGCTATGATTGCAGGTCCTGAGCTAGCTAAAAGCTTGGGAGCAGGAATCATCGAGGCCAAGTGCGATTCTCTATTGGTTGTAAACCAAGTAAACAAAAGTTTCGAGGTTCGACAAGATAGAATGCAACGGTACTTGGATAAACTACAGGTAACTTTGCACCGCTTTAAGGAGTGGACTCTGGATCATGACCCTCGAGAGCAAAATAACGAGGCCGATGCGCTTGCCAATCTGGGATCTTCGATTCAACGAAGATGACATCGTCCCGGGGGCTGTTGTCCAATTATCAAGGTCTGTGGTAGAAGAGGGTCATGCCGAGATAAATTCAACAAGTCTAACATGGGACTGGAGGAATAAGTATATTGACTATAACGGAAAATTCCCATCAGACCACAAAGAATCGAGGGCCCTACGAGCCAAGGCTGCTAGGTTTGCATTGGATGAAGATGGAACATTGTACAGGAGAACATTCGATGGGCCATTGGCGGTATGTTTGGGGCCAGGGGACACCGATTATGTCCTTCGTGAAATCCATGAAGGCACTTGTGGGAATCATTCCGGCGCCGAGTCCTTGGTTCGCAAAGTTATCAGAGCAGGTTACTATTGGGATATCATGGAAAAAGATACTAAGGAATTTGTCAGAAAATGTAATAAGTGTCAACGATTCACACCAATGATCCATCAGCCTGGAGAACAACTCCATCCGATCCTATCACCATGGCCGTTCATGAAATGGGGGATGGATATAGTCGGTCCTCTACCAACAGCCCCAGGTAAATCCAAATTTATTCTGTTTATGACTGATTATTTTTCTAAGTGGGTGGAAGCACAGGCCTTCGAGAAGGTCAGAGAAAAAGAAGTTATCTACTTCATTTGGGACCATATCATATGCCGGTTCGGGATACCTACCGAGATTGTGTGTGGCAATGGAAAACAATTCATCGGTAGCAAGGTGACGGAGTTCCTCGAGGCACACAAAATAAAGAGGATTTTATCGACATCATACCATCCAACTGGAAACGTACAGGCTGAGTCAACAAATAAAACTATCATTTAAAACTTGAAGAAAGATTGGACGATGCGAAAGGAAAATGGAGAGAAGTTTTACCCGTGGTCCTCTGGGCATATCGAACGACATCAAAGTCCAGCACGGGGGCCACCCCATTTTCCTTAGTATATGGCTCTGAGGCCCTCATCATTGTCGAGGTTAGAGAACCCAGCGCTAGGTTTTGACATGCATCGGAGGAGTCAAATCACGAGGCTATGAATGCTAGCCTCGAGTTATTAGATGAAAGGCGGGAAGCAGTGCTTGTTCGAATGGCCGCACAGAAGCAAAGGATCGAAAGATACTAAAATAGAAGGACTAATCTTCGACACTTTGGAATCGGGGACTTAGTGCTACGAAAGTTCACCCTCAACACTCGAGACCCTAATGAAGGGAAACTAGGCCCGAATTGGGAAGGACCGTACCGAGTCCTCGGAGTTGTTGGTAAAGGGTCTTACAAACTTAGCACAATGGAAGGTGAACAACTGCCAAACAACTGGAACATATCGTTACTCAAATGATACTACTGCTAAGGTACGACTTTATTCTTTGTTCTTTGAGTTTAAAACTAACTTATTACATATTTTCGATCGAAGCTATCGAAGATACGCGATCTCGAAGATACCTTTCTTACACGAAGGCCTTAGGTTTTAAAGCATGCGTTGCACTCTTTTTCCCTTAGTCCGGATTTTGTCCCAAATGGGTTTTACCGGCAAGGTTTAATGAGGCAACAATTATGTGCTACCTAAGGAGAACTCAACAGTATCCAAGACTTCTTTTCAATCAACCTCGAATACTAGGGGGCATCACCCTCGGAGATTATATTTTCAAGGAAAACACTTCACGCCTAATAGGGCCTCGATAGGAAAACTTTGTAATTGGCCAAACGGTCAGATGAACCATGTCCATATAGAATAGTCGAGCCTTGACGGCAAAATATATACGCATGTATCAAATTACTTGAAGAAGCATTCTGTTTATATCAAAAACACTTTGTATCCCAAAAAAGTCTACTAGTATACGAGCTCTACATTTATAATCCTACGGGAAACGGATCAAGAGCCAAAACATAAAAGCACCCCCGAATACTCGGGGATTGTCATCGACAGTCAATACATCCGAGTCACCAAAAACTCGGACCCATAAGACCTCAAGGAGGAATTCCCTCGAAACAAAGGCCAAGGCCGATATACTCGGGGACTAACTTTTCAACAAGTTCAAAAGTTATCGGGAAATGAGTCCAAGTGACATACCCGAAGGCTACGGCCAGATTAAAGACTACGATCATATAAAAAGGCTACAACCTAAGTAATGCAGCTCGGAGACATCCAATTTCCGCTATAAAATAAAGGCCTTTAGATATTGAAAACCCGGTTAAATCAGGCTACCCTCGGCAAAAGCAAAATATAAAGGGCTTCGATAAAGTCCGCCCTTGAATGATCCAAAGGCTTTGATAACATCAACCTTCAGAAAAACCTCAAGAGTTATTCGATTATTAGTACACAAGCAAGGTCTCGATATGTCGAACCTTCAAAAAACCCAACGGGTACAGAAAAAACACATGCTAAGGCATAACTAAATTTTCACTAAGTCTTTTGGTCGAAATGAGGGAAAAAATTATATAGCCAATCTAGAGGCCGAACTTAAAGAGCCTAAGGGCCAACTTAAAGAGCCTAAGGGCCGATATATAAGAGCCCAAGGGCCAACTTCGAAAGGCTTAAGGGCCAAAACTTATAGTTCGAGACTCCGTTCTCACTCGACCCGGACTCAAGAGTCACGATATCCAAAGCTCACATCGAATTGATTTAAATTTAGCTCGAGGATCATTATATCTATCGATAAAGACCTAAGGGTTTATTATGTTCTGAATCCGAATCAATACTCGGACTGATTGCTTGAATTATCGAAATCTTCCGCAAATGAAAACAAAATAAATTCAACACAAGTTGAGGATAGAGCGAAAAAATACTTTATATTCATGAGAGATGTTTTACAAAGCATATTTACAACGCCCGCAGGGGGCACTAACACAGAAAAGGAAAAGATAACCTAATCTATTTTCGGGGTCATGTCCCCGGGAGCGCCGTCCCCAGGAACTGCACCTTCGGCAGCTCTATCTTCAGGAGCCTCCTCTCCCTTGAGAACGTCTTCTTCACCTTCCCCGTCCCCAGAGCCGCTCGCTACATCCTCATCATCGGAAGAGGCAAGAAACCTGGGATCAATTTCCCGCACCTTTGCCTCGGCTATCTTCTCGGCAAGATTGAACCCTCGGGCATGGATTTCTTCGAGGGTCTCCCTCCAGGCCTGGCACTTGGCCCACTCACTGCTCCGTTTTTCCCGGTCGGAGGCCTCCCTCAACTCAGCTTGAACGACAGCGGCGTCCCTTAAGTATACGGCAATGGATTTATCAGTCGCAGCCTTTGTCTTCTTAGCTTCAGCCTTAGCCTGCACAACTTCGGCCCGGGCTCTAGCGAGCTCTATCTCTAACTCCTCAATCTTCTTGGCCTGAGCCAGACCTTTTGCTTTAATGCCTCAGAGCTGAGTTTCAGCCGAGGCCAGTTGGGCTATAACAGCTTCCTTATCGGCAGCGAGCTGATCCATGTTCTTCTTCCACCTATGACAATCAGCTTTAACTTGATCAACATCGTTTTGGAGCTGCCCAATCATCTCCAACTTTTGCTGCAACCGAGATAGCAAAGTGTTAGCCTCCTAAGTAGGGCCAAGAAGATCGTACCCTATTAATATCACAGTTACTTGCTTATCTAGCTCGGCCTCGTTTTTCTGGGCTTTGGCCAATTCAACTCGAAGATCCTTAAGCTCCTCCTCCTTTTGGCTACAAAGCAGCCTCAAGGCCTTCTCTTTGCCTGAAACTTTCTTGAGCTTGGTCTCACATTGGCTCAGCTCAGTTCTAAACTTTACAATGGCCTATACATGAAAGGAAAATATATCAGTCAAAGGAAAAGAAAGAAAGAAAATTATAAAGACAAAGTAAGTATTTACCCGAGAGAAGAGACGCTGGGCCTCTTCGAAGAGGGTGGATGCATCGTTAAGGTCGGCGGTATCATCGACCCCAGCAAAGCAACTCTGAAAGGGATCTTCTTCAAGGACCTTGCTCGGATCGGGCATATGCAGAGCGTTAGCTTCTTCTATTGCGTCCTCGGAATAAGTTGGCAAAGAAAGGGAGTGACCTGTTGTCATGGCCCCGGGCTCGTACTCGGGGCGTTCTCATTAGCTTCGTGGGTCTTCACATTTTCCCCTTCCGGCATATTTGTTGAGGGCGGAGGAACGATCTCAACCTTCGGGGACACGGGGGCCTTACCCGCATCTTTTGGGGTTCCTTCACCTCGGGATGAGGTCTCTAGTTCGGAGGGCTTGGAAGCCTCGATTGGTTTCCTGGTTCTAGGCACCAACGCCAACTCCTCACTATCATTTTCTTCGTCATCCGGGGAATCGTGGGCCGAATCTGCGTTCGCGTGAGCAAATCTCTTCCGCAGCCTTCGAGTAGGGGTTTTCTTATCTTGAGGGTCTCCAGGCTTCGAGACCCTCTTCCTTTTGTTATCCTTCTTCGATTGCGGAATCAAAGGCTTGGTCTTTTCCCCCCGCGGAGCCGGCCTCATCTCGGATGCATCTCCAAGGCCTTCATAAGTAAACATGAATAAGTTGACGCCACTAATATATGAAAAGTATTTGAAACTGGGGAAAAGGACTTACCGTGATTCTTGGCCTCCCACTGGCCCTTCAATAATTCACGCCACTTGCGCTCATCGTAGGAGGAGGTGGCAGCTAACTTTCGGACCCAATCCTCGAGGTCTAGCACCGCGTGGGGTGCCCAGGTAGTGGCTGCCAAAAGAAGGGTAAAGGCATTATGAAATATGAAAGCAGAATATGAATAGATGTTGGAAAAAAAAACTTCACTTACGATTAAAGTTCCACCTCTCCGGAAACGGCATTTTATCCCTAGGGATGACGTCCGAAGGTCTTATTCTAACAAACCGGCTCATCCAACCTCGATCTTTGGTTTCATCAGCACTGGCAAAGAAGGCTTTCGTTGTTCGACGTTGTAGCTTGATGAGCCCTCGAAATAGCTGGGACCGATACAATCGAATTAGGTGGCTGAGGGTGAATTCCAACCCCTCGGTCTTTTCGGAAAAGTAGCGCAGCATGATCACAATACGCTAAAAAGAGGGGTGAATTTGGCCGAGGGTGACTTCGCATATTTTGCAAAAGTCGATCACCACCGGATCGAGTGGACCTAGTGTGAAGGGGTAAGTGTAAACACTTAAAAACCCCTCCACGTAGGTAGTAATGCTCTCCTTGGGGCTTGGGAACTAAACCACGACCTCGTCTCCCAAACCACAATCCTTCTTCACATCTTTAAGATGTTTCTCCGATATCAAATTAAGATATCGAGATGCATGTTTGCATCGTCCTGGGACATCAGAGGGATTTTCAATACTAAAGTCTTTCTTAATCACGCAAGGGCCGGGGGTGATTTCTTCAAGAGTCGGCGGCACCACCGGTTTTGCCGGCTGAGAGGTGGAAGAAGTCGACGCTTTGTCTCTTTTGGGGACCGTTTTGGAAGTTTTAGCCATAGTTTCAAACTAAAGGATACAGACTGTGTCAGAACGTGGTGTTTTACAAGAACCCGGCGTTTTCCGACGCTTAAAGAGGCGGTGGAAACAGGTGATTGGAGAAAGAGATGGAGAAGGGAAAGATGTAATGAAGGAGTAAAATTCTTTGCTCAAAGGAATAGGCTCATATTTATAGGAGGACAACGACGGTTCGGCGGCACTAGTGGCCGACCAGTACTGCATGCATTTAATGTTTTGGGGAAGCGAACCGACCGGACATTTCAGTCACTTCGAGCGCTTGCATCATAGGGATGACGTCATCGTGATTGGCTCTGAAAATCGAAGTTCTAATCATTTCTCATCATCTTATTCTAAGAAACGCGGGGACTATCTGTATACGGTCAAAATCAGAAGACTCCGATTTACAAGATCGAGGGTCCGTCATAAACCGGAGTCCGGGCGAGGTCGAGTTCGAAACCGGTGGACCAGACTCGAGCTCCAAAACAGAGTGCAATGCCCGGAGACAGGAGTTCGAGGAACACCGAGGCCAAGTGCGCTCGACCCCGAAGTAGTACCGTTATGGGTCTGTAACAGAATGAGCTAGATTCCTGCCACATCCCCAAGATCATGGCGCAAATCCCGAAATAAGATTGTACAATTCCGTACTAGGCGGTTAGACAACTGTAATAAGAATATTCCCTACTGTAAATAAAAACATTCCTTATTTAGGGTTACCCTATTATAAAAAGGGGGACCCCAATCATTTGTAACATCATCTTATCACTGAGAAAAGAATATACTCTCTACCTTTTTCGCTTGCTTTTCATCAGCATTGTCCTTTAGCTCTATTGTTCTTACTTTGCTTTTATTATTTAATTGTTCTTATAATACCAAGCCTACCTCGAGGTCCCTGGGCTCGAGGTCACTACTATTGAGTAACGTTTGTTTGATTCACTTTTCTCTTTCGTTTCTACTTCATACTTCTTTACTATTAATTGGTATTGAATTAAATTACGTATCTTTAAAACTACAAATCAAATTTAATTGTTACTCGTATTTTCGAGGTAAACATTCTTAAATTTTGTATATAGTCAAATATGTTCACATAAATTAAAATGGGTGAAATTACCATATTTAAGCAATAAAAAAATATACATGATATGTATATTTATTTAGTGTACATTTCATATATAATAGGAATGAGCAAGAGTTTATTTTACTTCTGTTCCTTCAACAACAGCAATTCTCTTTCATACGGATATTTCTCTATCATAACCAATGCTAGGATCTAACTCCACTCTCCCTCTTAGCTTATTGCTATGTGAGAGTATGTGTTAGTGTCTTAACCTTTTTTGCATCCTTTTCATTTTTCTTTGAAATATCATTTCTATCAGTTATTTCATTTTATAATCAAGTCCCACTTTTAATAAATAAGGCCTCACGATCTCTCAAATTATCTCCTAACCTTATCGGTCGGAGCAAAGGCGACTCAATATAATTAGTGGCCTAAAATTAAATTTTAATAAGAGGCATTAAACTTTTTTTAATAGAAGATATATATATATATACACACACAATATGCGAAAAAAGAGTGACACCTTATTTTTTTCGTATTTAATTGAGCAAGGTAATATTATTATTTATGTTGGTAAGGGCTAATTCAAGTTAATAAGATGTTAGTCATGTGTTCATAATACATTACCCTGGATCTTGTTTTTAAAAACTTTATTTATTATATATGAAACTGAAGTAGTTTAATTCAAAGATTTAAAATATTCTGATTGTTAATAAGTAGGCAGTGTTTCTTAACTTGTAGGCTCTTGCCAGTTGCCATCAAAGTGGAGCTAAAGAATTTAAAATTTCGGCTCAAATTTATAATTAGCGGCAAAGAAAATATCAGCTATATATAAAGGTTTCGGTATGTAAATTATGACACTTTTAAAATTGGAATCTTTATTATTAGGTTCGCGTGCAAGAGTTTCTTTACTATTTTGAATGCTTTCAAGCTTTATATATATGTAGAAATTTAGAGATTATGGATACCTACAGATTGTAGTAGTAATGTGATTATTAAAGGTAAAATCTTAGTTTCTTGGAAAAGCATCACTCTCGATATATTTTGTATAACATCACATAATATAAAATATTCAAATTCTCTCTTAATTGACTACCAATATTAGTCCCAAGAACAGTATCTATATACAGAAAAAGAAACATGAAAATAAAGAGAAATATTTATCATTGAGAAAGTTTATATTCTTACCAACTTTTAATTTTGTTACACAAAGAACAATGAAAAGAGTTTTGTGCCTTCTTTTGACAAAAGAAAGTAAAAAAATTATCATGACCACAATTTTCAAAACTTGACGAAGAAGGTAAATTAAGAAAGTAAAATAATGTGGGTGTACTTGTTCGTGTAGAAGTAATAAATCTATCCCAAAACCGTTACTATCTTTACCAAAATGACTATTGATTATCCCTAAAATATGCTAATGGTACATCAATAATGAAGCAAACGTTACTTTTTCATTTTTCGTAAATAAATTATACTTTTTACATTACATAGTCGATTTCTTTAAAAAAAATTTAAATAAATTACATACTACCAAAAAGTAGGGCTCCACATTTATGGGGCCTAAAGCGGGAGAAATTCAAAAATAGCCAGATTTACAAGTGGTCATTCAAAAATAGCCACAGTTTCAAAAGTAATCGAAGTTTAGCCACTTTTCATGTAAAGATAAATCTGAACGAAAACGCTGTTCAAAATCCGGAAAATACTCCAGCATAATATACTGGAATTCCAGTAAAATATACTGGAACTCTAGTATAATATGCTGGAGTTCCAGCAAAGTATTCTGGAACTCCAGCATATTATACTGAAGTTTCAGTATAATATACTGGACTTCTAGCATATTATACTAGAGTTCCAGTATAATATACTGATCTAGCATAATATGCTGGAAGTTCTTACACAGGTGCACTGATCTCCAGTATATTATGCTAGAACTTTCTGTGTTATAGCAAATTAGTGGCTATTTTTCAATAACTTTGCAAACTATGCTATTTTTGAATGACCAGTCCGAAAACTGGCTAACCCATGCTATTTTTACACCTAAAGCCCTTGCCTTAAGAGCTTTGGGCTTCGGCCGACTCTGGGTCAGAGTCGAATAGGAATATTCGACGCGACCAAAGAGAGTATATGAAGGGTGGTTTGATAAATGTATGACATGTATCTTTACAAACATGATTATTTTAAATTTTAATAATTCATTGATGTTTTTACTTTAATCAAACACTTAAGCATACTAATTTAATATATATTTGATGTAAATACCGGTATAGAACACACTTGGTATTGACATTTGTAGAGGCGTAGCTAAGATTTAAAGTTTGTGGGTTCTGAATTTGATACGAACCCATATCATGTTTTAGTTACTGGTTTTGCAATTATATACTTAATATAAATACAAATACAGAGTCTAGGGAGAAGCTACTGAGTTCGACCGAACCCATAAATTATACCCTACCTCCGCCCCTAGACATTTGACATGACTATCGAGGTATATTTCTAAGGAAGCGGAGGTGGAGCCCGGATTTGAAATTATTGGGTTCGAAATTTAAGTCATTTTATGTTATTGGGTTCTTAAGTAAGAATTTGTACATATTCAATAAATTTCTTAAGACAAATATATAAGTTGGACTAAAGTTATTGGATTCGGCCGAACTCGTTACCGAAGCTCTAACCCCGCCCTATAAGGAAGAAGTCTCCCAATCTGCCGCAGAATCTGGGCATGTGATAGAGTAGTCCCTAAAGTGAAACACAGCATACCCCACGTTGTCTGTGACCTGTTTTTCTGAGCTTTTTTCATATTATTATAAAAGGAGACCAGACCATCCAAGTTAGTTAAGGTGACAACGAGCTCGACTCACTGACAACCATTTAAATAATAACTTTTAGTATTAAAAACAATGAAATTCTTGCACACAAATACACAGCAATAAATCTCAATAACAACTACTACAATCAGAAAAACCATTTATTACTACACGTACTCTTCCTATAGTATTTTATTGGCAGAATATTTAATTTATCTCGTCACCATGAGATTAAATTTCTATGACACATTTTTCGATTATGGGCAACTTTTTACGGAACATTTTCAAAGTGTGTCTAGGATCTAAACTATGGATAAAACGTGATTTACGAGGTAAATTATGTACAAAAATTGATACATTTTATATCTAAAAATACATTAATACTCTCTTCTTTTAGTTGTGGTAAGATTTTTTTTAGCCCGTCTCAAAAAGAAGGATATAATTTTTTAAATTTAAAAATAATTTAACTTAAACTTCAATTTTATTCTAAATGAGAAGCTTTTAAAGTCATATAAATATTATAAAATACTTTAAATCATAAGTTTCAAAAGCTTTATAAACGTTATGATATATTCATGACCACTAATTTCAAAAACCTTGTTTTTTCTTAAACTCGAGCTTTGTCACATAAATAAGAATGGAGTAAGTATATATTAGTAATATTTTCATTTTATCCTCACAAACATGTTCCTACAACTCAAGAAATATCACGCGATATTTATGATTATAAGTTCTAAAAGTACTTTTGATATGTATGTTACAATTTTTTTTTTCTTTCAACTTGGTGTCCAATTTGCTTCTCTCACCTTCTTTAGCCGAGGGTCTATAAGAAACAGTCTTTCTGCCCTTTCAGGATAGGGGTAAGGCTGCGTACATCCTACCCTCCCCAGACCCCACTTGTGTGATTATACTGGATGGTTGTTGTTGTAACTTCATGTCCAATTAAACACTTCATATAAGCAGAGGTGGAGCCATGATTTCAAGCTTACAGGTTCGAAATTTCAATTGTTTGATGTTACTGGGTTCTAAAATATATTAATAATTTGTACATATTCAATCAAATTTTTAAAACAAATACAGGGTTCGAACAAAGCTAATGGGTTCGATCGAACCCGCTCCCAGCACTCTAGCCCCGTCCCCGCATATAAGTGTACTTATCAAACTCTTAAAATATGCAATATTCCACAAGCCAACATTATATAAGAAGGCCGAAAAGGAAAAAGAAAGTAAAAAAACTGCTACTCTATTTATCACAAATCTCGAATATCAGCTTACTCCCACTCCTCCATTGCCAAAACTCCAATAACAACATCTAAATGTAAACAATCTCCTTCTTCATTTCTCCATTTTTATCCTCCAAAATTTCTTAGTGGTCTAAATAAACCCTCCATTTTAATTTTCTGTAGTTCTTGATCTGGGATTTTGGTTTTATCAATGGCTGACATAGTTAAACAGATCTTGGCAAAGCCAATCCAACTAGCTGATCAAGTAACAAAAGCTGCAGACGAAGCAAGTTCATTTAAACAAGAATGTGCAGATATCAAATCCAAAACAGAAAAACTAGCATCACTTCTCCGTCAAGCAGCACGCGCTAGCAACGATCTTTACCAACGACCAACAAAACGAATCATTGAAGATACTGAGCAAGTCCTCGAAAAGGCGCTGTCCATCGTCGTAAAATGCAGAGCTAACGGGCTCGTGAAACGGGTTTTTACTATCATCCCTGCTGCTGCTTTTCGAAAAATGACTTCTCTGTTGGAGAATTCAATTGGTGATGTGTCGTGGCTACTACGAGTTTCGGCTTCAGCTAATGAACGTGCTGATGAGTATTTGGGACTGCCGCCTATTGCTGCTAATGAACCTATTCTGTGTTTGATTTGGGAACAGATTGCCATTTTGTATACAGGTTCGTTGGATGAGAGATCAGATGCGGCTGCATCGTTGGTTTCGTTGGCTCGGGATAATAATCGGTATGGGAAATTGATCATTGAAGAAGGTGCGTTGAAATTCTCGTCTAAAAGCTTAAACTGTTAGTTGGTTATATTATGTATGGCATTTGCACAAATTGCCTTTTTTGAGGTCATTATTTGAATTGTGTCCCTCAATTAACTTAGTGGATTAATTGACTGCAAAATTGAAAATTACTCTCTCCGGTTCATAATAAGTGTCCAATTTGCTTTTAGCACGCCCATTAAGAAAATACTAAATTCTATACAAAAATACCTACTATGACTAAACTATCCCTAATTAAACATTTAATGTGAGGAGTAAGAAAACTTTTTAGAGATATGTACATAGGGGTTATTTTGTAAAAACAAATTAAATTCTTTCTTGATTACATAACTGGACACTTATTTTGAACCAAAATAAAAAAGCAAATTGGACACTTATTGTGAACCGGAGGGAGTATCCAACTAATTTTAAAGGCAAAATTAGCCGATTGAGCTAACAAGGTCATAATTTAAAGAGTGGCTCATCAGAAAAGGTCATATGGTGCAAATAATCCGGTCATGTTTCAACATGTTCGTCACGTGTGGGCTTAATTCATTTCTTATGGACTAGATATGAAATAACACAAATAGCTGTTCATCCAATATCATAAACTAAAATAGCCGGCGGATGTATAATATATGAATACTTCATGTATAATATATGTATACCCGTGTATAGTCATTGTATAAACTATTTATACAGACTAGAAAAAATTAAACATTGAATCTGCCCGACTATTTGTGTAACAATTCCAAAAATATTCTTTTGTACTTTTTTGTGGTACTGAGATTTGAACTTAGGACTTCTGACTACCTTGATACCATAGTGAATTGTATGACCATTTTACAGAAAAGTTTAAGATATTACTCCCTCTGTTCAAGTTTATGTAAACTTATTTCCTTTTTGGTCCATTCCAAAAAAAATGACTCCTTTCTAAATTTGGAAACAATTTAGCGTAAACTTCCAATCTACCCTTAATGAGAAGCTTTTATAACCACACAAATACTCTGGGCCCCTTTTTGACTTGTTTAGGATCACAAATTCTAAAAGTCTTCATTTTTTCCTAAAATTCCGTGCTCAGTCAAACAGGTTCACATAAATTGAAATGGAGGGAATAGAACTTTAGGAAAAACTCTAAGCTATTGAATAGAGTGCGACTGTATTTAATTATATTATGTCTCAACAGGTGGAGTCGGACCCTTGTTGAAATTGTTGAAAGAAGGGAAATTGGAAGGTCAGGAGAATGCTGCTAAGGCAATTGGACTTCTTGGAAATGATCCTGAAAGTGTCGAACACATGGTACACGCTGGTGTTTGCTCAACGTTCGCGAAAATCCTGAAAGAAGCTCCAATGAAAGTTCAGTCAGTAGTGGCATGGGCAGTTGCTGAGCTCTCTGAACATTATCCGAAATGTCAAGATCTTTTTCAGCAGCATAATATAGTCCGGTTACTGGTTAGCCATCTCGCGTTTGAGACTGTCCAAGAACATAGCAAGTATGCTATAGTCAGCAAAGCCACTTCGATTCACGCTGTTGTTTTGGCTAGTAATATCAATAGCAATGTGAATAGCCCGATCAAGGTGAACGACGATGATGACAAGAATTGTCCCACTCCACATCCTTTGGGAAATAAGAAGCCGAATCAGATGCATAATGTGATTACCACTACTATGTCAATGAAAGGTCTAACGAAGGCGTATCAGCAAAATCTTGTCAATGGTGTGAACCAGATTTTCAATCAGGGCAAGATTAAAGGAAACAATGGTCTGAAGCAAAATCATGTCAATCATCAACATCAGCATATTGTTTCGTCGAATGGGGTGAGTAGTAACAAAGGTAGAGAAAATGAGGATCCTGCTACCAAAGCTTATATGAAGGCGATGGCTGCACGAGCATTATGGCAACTCGCCAAGGGAAATTCCTCTATTTGTCGTAGCATTACTGAATCGAGGGCGTTGCTTTGCTTTGCAGTACTATTAGAAAAAGGAACTGAAGATGTTAAGTACAATTCGTCGATGGCAGTAATGGAGATTACATCAGTAGCAGAACAGAATGCTGATTTGAGAAGATCGGCATTCAAGCCTAATACAACAGCATGCAAAGCTGTTGTTGATCAATTGCTGAGAATAATTGAAAAAGGAGATTCAGATTTACTTATTCCATGTATTAAATCTATCGGGAATTTAGCTAGGACTTTTCGAGCAACAGAGACGAGGATGATTAGTCCGTTAGTAAAGCTGCTCGACGAAAGAGAAACAGCAGTTTCTAAGGAAGCTGCTATGGCCCTTACAAAATTTGCTGGTTCAGATAACTACCTTCACTTAGATCATTCAAAGGCAATTATAAGCGCGGGAGGGGCGAATAAATTGATACAACTTGTTTACTTTGGTGAACAAAAAGTTCAGAGTCCAGCATTGCTTCTACTATGCTACATTGCGTTGCACGTTCCTGATAGCGAAGCGCTTGCTCAAGCTGAGGTGCTTACAGTGCTCGAATGGGCTTCGAAAAATACGTACTTGAGCCAACATGAAAAGGTGGAGAAAATGTTGCAGGAAGCAAAGAGTAGGCTGGAACTTTATCAGTCTAGAGGATCAAGGGGATTTCATTAATTGTAACAGTGACTAAATAATGTGCAGCATTTGTATGTTATTAGATGAAATTTTCTGTTGTTTTGGATTTTGTTTTGATGACCTTTGGTCAGGAAATGTACATAAGATGTGTCCTTTTAACCTTGGTCCAGTTGTGGAAAATAAGCCCCTAATTAAATCACCATTGATGTGTTGTAATTTTTTAGCTCCAAGATATGTGCAAATATTTTGCTGTAATGACAAATAAAAGTTTTTTTTTTTTTTTCTGGTTTTTCTTTTGGTCTCGTATTGAGGCCTTGATGTGACAACCCAAGCTTATGGCACGTATTATTCGTTTTGGACTCACATCCGCGCGGATTTGTCTTTCGGGCTACGCTACATCGAGCCCCAAAAGCGCGCGTACCATGTGAACTTGTGTCATGCCTTATAAAGCTCTTTACTTTCATCTCACATTCGACGACATGTGCACTCTTTCTTTAGAAACTTGCTAACTTAGAAATATGCTAGTCTGAATTTATACCCGACCCGCCCTCCGTCATGGGCATCGCACCTGACTAATCTGAATTTATACCGAGTAAGGTCCATAAAAAAGGAAAATGCTTCGCTTCATATTTTTTTCATTTTCAGAGCTCGAACCCGATAATTATAATTAAGGGTAGAGGAATTCTATGTGTCCCACCATACCGGTGGAGGTGCCAAATGAAAGTTGACATAAAGGCAGAAGTTATAGCTTTGAGGCCCCAGACTGGAAGGAGACATTTCTTAACTGACTCACAAAAACAGTTGTTATTCGATAGGTGAGGTGGCTCCAGGATCCACAAGCCTTATAATTAATGCCAGCTTTAACAGATTCAATTTGCAACTGAAAATATCGTCTTTTTAATAATATGCAGTATTATTACTAACTGATTGTCCATGCTATTGAAAATGCAATCTCAAAATGATTTGAGTAAATACTATATGGGGTCGTTTGGTTAGTGGGATGGGATAGGCAAGGATATCCAATGGGCCGGTATATCATATGAGATTAGCAATTCCATTTCCTATATGGGATACATAATCCCACCATTTTAGTACAAATAGGTAATAATTGCATGGGGCGCCCTATTTGGTTGCCCCTTTTTAACTTATACCCGTTTTGTTTTTCCGTTTGCATTCGTACCCATTTTTTTTGTTAAAAGCGTTTTAAAAAGACGATTTTGCCCTTCTTTAATAAAAGATTATTGACAAACTGCAAGAAAAAAACTTAAGTATGTTTAAGCTGAAGTTTCAGCAAATGAACTAAAAAACTTCAGCTTATTTAGACTGAAGTTTCGAATAAACTGCGTTGCAAAACTTCAGCATGTTTTGGTATGAAGTTTTAGCAAATGAACTAAATAACTTCAGCATGCGCTAGCAAAAACTCTTTAGAGAACTACATACTGCAAGACAAAAACTTAAGCATGTTTAATCTGAAGTTTTAGCAAATGAACTAAAACACTTAAGCATGTTTAGTCTGAAATTTTAGCAAATGAGCTAAATAACTTCAATATGTTTTGTCTGAACTTTTAGCAAATGAACTAAATAACTTCAGCATGCATTAGCAAAAACTCATTAGAAAATTACATACCGCAAGACAAAAGCTTAAGAATGTTTAGTCTGAAGTTTTAGCAAATGAACTAAAAAACTTAAGCATTTAGTCTGAAGTTTTAGCAAATGAACTAATTAACTTCAGCATGTTTGGTCAGAAGTTTAGCAAATGAACTAAATAACTTCAGCATGTTTAGACTGAAGTTTCGGATAAAACTCATGATAAAACTGTAGACTGCAGGATAAATAACTTCAGCATGCATTAGCATGAAGTTTTAGCTTCGATGTGAAACAACTTCATGCTATATTAGCATGAAGTTTAGCTTCAACATAAAACAACTTCATGCTATATTAACATGAAGTTTTAGCTTCAACATGAAACAACTTCATGCAAGTGTGATTCTGAAGATGAATCTGGATAAGTTTCTGGTTTTTTGATAAAGTTGCTGAGAGGAGAGGAGGAGATCTTTTTTCACGAATGAGGTTGCAGATCACGCGATTAATGCATGATGCAGGTTTTATATCTTTTGTCAAGGGTGTAATTGTCATATTATTACAGATTTTTTGTCAACTGGTTACCAAATCAATAATTTTTAAAAATAGGGTACAGGTTTAAAGGTGGCACAAATATAGGGCACGACTGCAAATCCCCTACAAATAGTTTCCAGGATTAAATAAGAAGAATTAATCCAAACAGCGGTCTATCCAACCACCTAAACCAAAAATAGCCGGTTAAGATACACATAACCAAACACGGGATAAGATAATCATGCATTTTATTCCGAGATTGTTATCCTTTATCCCACCAACCAAACGACCCATATATTAACACGGGACTTTTTTTAACACTGCCGATGTAGTTAAATCTTGTTTCTTTTTCATAAATCTAATATAAACAAGTTATTTATCATTTTATCAGTAAAATTAAACCCATAGCCTATAAAATAATTTTTTAATATTTCAAAATTCACCATATAACATTTCATATGTTTTTAAGCTCCAGAAATTGAAATTAATTAGATTTAGTACATACAGAGGGGCCATAAACTTTTCCCAGATCTACAGAACTTGATAAGATATGATTTATTTTAGGGTGTCTATTTCATCAGAGACATATGTGTTTGCATCTAGCTATTTGTTGTCCAAATCACAATTTATTTTAATAGCTACCGACTGCTGATATTATATTTATTATTTCATGCTAATTTTCTGATGTTTTTTTCCCATTAACGATTTGATAATGGTGATATACCCTACATTGTATAACAACCTATCATTGTCCCTAGCAGCACATGGATGAAATTATTAAATGAATAATTCGTACAATATAACCGAGAAATAATAGAATTAATAAATGAACCACATGTCTACTCTTTTATAATTAGGATATTTATATATAATTAGACCTCTATATAATATTCATCCTCTATAATAACATTTCGATAACGACTAAATTTTGTTAATCGATCTTTAATGTTATGTTAAATTACAAATATTCTCTATAACGACATTTTGTTATAATAACAAAAAAAATATTCCGACAAATAACAATATTATAGAGAGATTTTACTGTTTATAACCTTTATGTAATTATTATTTTTGGATATTAATATATAACCTAATGTCAATGTCTAAAAGGAAAAAAGAGCACCAGCAGCATATTCCTTCTTTAAAAAAAAAAGGCAAAACAGGAAGTAGGAAAGAAAATTTGTAAAATTCTCATTTTACTTAGATGTTAATTGCTCCATCACAGTCAATCATCTTTCTTAAGTAAAAGAACAAAAGAACCTCCTATAATTTTTTTCCTTGGGCTTCCGTGGTTTGGAACCCGCTATCTTAACTAATTCAAATTCATGTCACGTAGATCCACTAAGAAGGTAAGCGCTTTCTACCAAGAAAGCAAGAACCTTCCTCATTAGGTATTCCATCGATCTATTTATGATGTTCGGTCCAGTATTCAATAGGTCGCGCACCTTTTTAGTGTTTAAAAGAAAAGGCTAACATAAACTTAACTCTGGACTCGCGCAATTTCTTACTATCTAGTTCATGGCTTATTAGAAGTAGAAGACGCTTGGTTAGGATCTTATTGGTAGTTGTCAACTCAAAAATCAGCTTCTGTGGCATAAAATGGAATGTGTTATTATTTTAGATGAATTATATTATGATGTGTCCTACATACATAGATTTTTCTCAGGGGATATGATTTGAAATTGAATCAACTTTAACACCAGATAAGTCAAGCTTTGATTGAGATATTTTCATTAAAAAAAGTTAGTTTTTTTAAAAGATTTCCAACTCAATTTTCAAATAAAATCTATCAAAAACTTCAAATCAAACAGAATTGTGCATTTAATCGTTTGACTACAATTTAAGCGTGACACTTTCAGCCACATAATGATGTCCTTGATATATTTGAAACAGAGAAACTAGGAACTCAAAAGCAAGCCATGTGCAACCATTGGTCATCCTTCACATCAATAGCTACTTATATAGACATTGGGCTAGCTCGTACGCACAAATATTGGACCTAGGTTTGTTGATGGATCTGATCCGGTATTATAGCATATTAGCATTTTTATCAGACGGTGATAACAACTTTTCGTTATAATTTGGGGTCATTCATTTAGCAAACCATACGCGCCTTTGACTTTGAATAAACTCCAGCGTGGACTGCATAGATTTCACGTGTCAAAATACTTTGGTAAAAAGTTTAAATTTACCCCTAGCTCTATTCTAACCATGATTTAGAATTACCCTTTGTTATACTTCAAGTTGCAGCTCTGTTAGGGTGTGGGACAAAAACGAGACAATTTGCCAAAGACAAGAATATAAATGACCTTAAAGTACGACGTCGCTTGATAAAATTAAGATACTTCGTATAGTAAAAACGATGTTTTTGATAAAGTTCCCTATAAATTGTGTGTGTTGGCGAACTTGAGTTGAAATTCAGCTTCTTGGAGTTGGGTTGATCATGAGAGATCCCATATAGAAAAGGCTAATCCATTGGAGTAACTCCAAATGGTGTTGAGTATACGTTATATACACTAACAGTATAAAAATATTTTACAGTATAAGTGTATACCTGTTGTATAAGGTAATCAGTCTTATTTTTTAGGTTACTAATTCTATTTTTTATGAACAGTAACCTATAGATATCTTTCAAGTGAGCTGATTCTTTTACACTTTTAGTATAGTGTTCTCGAAGTTAACTCATTTCAATATATTACACCCCTCTCTAAAGATTGATAAAATAAGTTTACTGTTCAATTCACATTGAATAGCAATGTGATTAAGATTTTAACATGTGAAGTTTCTTTTTTAATTGTTGCAGGAGTTTGAGAAATGAAGGATTTCAGAGTGGAGTTTGCTGTCACTAGGGAGCAAACTAGTGAGAAAGGTCAAAAAGATGTACATCCAATTTCCAAACTAGAAGATTTCTTGTTTCAGTGTCCCACCCGATTTCCAGCACTCGCATTGTGGCTCCGAATAATTCAGATTCCTGTCAGGTAAGTTTCATTAAAGGAGGAAATGCTTCCTATCATAATTTTTTTTTATTCTAAAGGCTCAAACCCTAGACCTCTGATTAAGATTATCTATACGATCACAACCCTTAATCAAACTAGAATGGCTCAACACTTTTTTCAAGAAAGACAACACCTTTGTTTACATTTATGGATTCAAGGGAATGGTGAAGGGAATTGATGACATTATGACTTCACTTGCTTCAGGAGATGATAAAATATGCTGAAACTATGTCGTCACTTTATTTTGTACACATACATAAAATAAATAAAAAAACCATAAATTCCTAATTCATAAGATATGTTGAAACTATGAGCGCACTTTTTAAATAAATAATTGTATACACACCCTATAAAAGCCTATCCATTCCTTCGGACTCTGCAAATTTAAGTTGAGGGTTATTTTTTGCCTAGTTTTTGAAGGTATTAACTTGGCGGATTACAATTTTTTTTTGCTTTTTTTGTACAAACATGAGCCAAGTTTATGTTGATTTAACTATCTGCATTGGTGTAGATAGGTAACTTTTTCCTTCCTTTTTTTTTTGTGTGTGCGCGCGCGCGCTTATTTTCATAAATTGTGGCTCATTTTTGGAACTTTTGAAGTGCATGGATCAATAACATGAAATAGTTCAATCAACTTTAATTTTAAAGTAGACGGCTTTGGTGCCGTATTAAGGAATAAGGGTCAAATTTGCCCTTGCACTTTGCGAAATGGTCCGAATATTTCTATTTCGATTTGCCTTAAAATATGCGAAATGATTCAGATTTGCCCCCTGAATGTTAAGAAGTGGGTCATTGTTCCGGCGCGACAATGTTGTCTTCTTCAATACTTAGAACCACCAACGGCCAGGTGATTGATAATGGTCGAATCTGAACTATTTCGCAAATTTGATGCATAAATTTGAACCATTTTGCATAGTTCAAGGTCAAATTTGACCCCCTTTTCCTTGTTAAAAAATGGTCACGTATTAAATAACTTTTGTCTTTAGTCAATAAGTGCAAATCTAGTCCACTTTTGAACCTTTTTCCTATTATGCAGCGTGTTTCTGTTCCAGGTTTACATCAACAAACTCCTGCTAAACTGTAACATTTATTACTCCCTCCGTTCCAATTTATATGAACATGTTTGACTGGGCACAGAGTTTAAGAAAAAAATGAATACTTTTGAAATTTGTGGTCCTAAACAAGTCAAAAAGGGGTGTATACGACCAAAATGAGGGAGTTCGACTTTGGGGCTACTGTGGCACTCCACGCCCGACCTCGAGAAGCTCGAAGCAGAATTTGAAGTGTGACTCCGAGGTTCGTCCTCGAGGGAACATATCGAAGGTCACTGTGGTCAATCTCGGAGCAGTACAAATCGATGATCGTCATGGAAAGGCGGGAAAGCTCCCAAGGATACGTGGTTAGAGCTGACCAAGTCTGCAAGAATAGTACAAATCCATACTGAGCCATTATACAGCTGTACCAATAGCATTTCCTCGTCATTATTAGACATGTACTATGTTGGGATCCTCCCCCCCCCCCCCTATATAAAGGGGACCATTGTCATTTTGTAACATACATGAATATTCAATACAATAGAACATTCTCTGCTTTTCTTGCCAAAACGTGTTCAATAATTACTCTACAGATTTATTCTTTGTTCATTTATTGTTCTTCATTTATTGCTCATTATTAACCGCAAAAGGCTATCTTCGAGGCCTTCGATATCATTGTTTCTTCAGCAATTGTTCATTGCTAACTGCCCTAACTAGACCTCGAAGCCCCCTGTTCCAGCCAGCTCGAGGCCCAGTCTTGCGACAACATCGGTTTGCCTATCTTATTCTCTTTACTTACACTTAGCATCTATTGCCTAACAACTAGTATTGAAATAAATCACATATTTTTAGAACCATAAAATCAAATATAATTGTTAATACCATTTTCAAGGTAAATAGTTTGGCGCCCACCGTGGGGCTAAAAATAATAGTGATTGTTTTGGTGCTAGTTTTATGAAAACACAAGTTATTGTTCATACTTTTTCTTGTCGAAGAATCTTTGATTTCAGGTCAAAAAATGTCTAACTCAGCAAATGCACACGAAAACAACGTATTGGGCTTCAAGGAGAGAACGGTGCAGATGTCAGTGTACCACCGCAAAACTCAAGGGTGGCACCAGCACAAATCCCCGTTGACGTGGGCTCACGCAATGCTGTGCATGTCGATATAAGCTCTCATACCGACGGAAGTGTGCGCGGGGAAAACCAACACGAAGCACAGGGGACTCCAGCTCGGGAGGAAAGAGAAGTTAGCCTTCAAGTCATTTTTGAGATGTTGCAAGCACAACAAGTGGTTATTGCTCAGCTACAAAGTCAACAAAAAACTCCAAGCACAGCAGCGCCGGAAACGGCTCCTCGAGTCGAGCATGCACCAGAGAGATCGAGTAACAACGAGTCAGCAACAGACCTCGCTATTATGAAGATGCTCGAGGACCTCACCAAAAGGATTGAATCAAGAGAAAAGAAAATAGAGGATAACGATAAAAAGGTGGAGACTTATAACTCGAGGGTCGATCAGACCCCGGGCGCACCCCCGATTCTAAATGGCGTAGATTCAAAGAAGTTCGTACAAAAACCATTCCCATCAAGTGCGGCTCCGAAGCCCATCCCGAAGAAATTCATAATGCCCTATGTCTCGAAGTATAACGGGACCACAGACCCCAATGAGCACATTACCGCTTATACTTGTGCTGTAAAAGGGAATGACTTAAAGGATGATGAAATTGAGTCTGTCTGGTTGAAGAAATTTGGAGAAACACTGTCAAAGGGGGCTATGATGTGGTATCATAACCTACCCCCGAATTCAATAGATTCATTTGCCATGTTGGCAGACTCTTTACTAAGGGCACACGGTGGTGCCATCAAGGTCGCCACCAGGAAGTCTGATGTCTTCAAAATCAAACAGAGAGAAAACGACATGCTAAGGGAATTTGTATCTCGCTTTCAGATGGAGCGAATGGAATTACCACCACTCTCCGATGACTGGGCAGTACAGGCCTTCACTCAAGGCTTGAATGAAAGAAGCTCGGTAGCTTCGAAGCAGCCAAAATAAAATTTGATCGAATATCCCGCCGTGACCTGGGCAGATGTGCACAACACGTATCAATCGAAGATCAGGGTCTAAGACGACCAATTAGGAGCCCCCTCGGGCTCAGTATATCCTAGCAGGCTCTTAACGGAGGAACAAAGGTTTACAGAAAGGGAACCGAGACCCAACAAGGAAAGATACCAGCCGTATGTAGAAAATCGAAAAAATGCCCCGAGGCGTAATACACCTCGAGGCGATCGAAGGACAGATCGAGGTCAAAGTTCCCGGGGACTCATGAGTAAAGCCGGGTTCGATAGGCACACTGGGCCGGTAGAGGCACCCCGGCTATCTGAGTACAACTTCAACGTCGATGTCTCGGACATCGTATCGACCATAGGTAAAATCAAAGATACCAGGTGGCCAAAACCCATACTGTTAGATCCTTCACAAAGGAACCCTAACTTGGAATGCAAATATCACGGCACTCACGGTCATAGGACCGAGGATTGCAACAGATTCAAGAAGAGGTAGTCCGACTGATCAGCGAAGGGCACCTTCGAGAGTTTCTCAGTGACCGAGCTAAAAACTAATTTCGGGAAAGAGAGGCTAACAGGAAGAACGAACCAGAAGAACCACAACACTTCATCCACATGATCATTGGAGGGGTCGACGCCCCACAGGGACCCGTTGTCAAGCGGACGAAAATATCCATCACTAGGGAAAGGCGAACTCGGAGTTACATACCAGAGGATGCTCTCATAGCGAAGAGGACATCGAGACCTTGTCTCAGTCTCATAATGACGCACTGGTAATTTCGTTTCTTTTGAATAAATTTCAAATTAAACGTGTGCTCGTGGATCTAGGTAGCTCGGCCAACATAATCAGGTCGAGGGTGGTGGAGCAGCTCAGACTGCTCGACCAGATCGTACCCGCCTCTCGAGTCCTCAATGGATTCAACATGGCGAGCAAGACAACAAAAGGGGAGATCATCCTCCCGGTCAACGTGGCCGGTACAATCCAAGATTCCAAGTTTCATGTCATCGAAGGTGACATGAGATACAATTCCTTACTTGGAAGGCCCTGGATACACAGTATGAGGGCAGTGCCATCAACCCGTCATCAAATGATGAAATTTCCAACCTAGGATGGAGTAAAAGCAGTGTACGGGGAGCAGCATGCAGCAAGAGAGATGTTCGCGGTGAACGATATGGCACCGACATCGACGCCCTCTTCATCGAAGAAGCCAAAAGACAAGCAAACAGCCAAGTAGCAACCACAACCTACATTCTCGGCTACATCTGAATGAGTGAATCAAGTACCGTACTGCGTCCTCGAAGCAAGAAATTGAAACGTATTGAGGCTCGAATGCTATCATTGCTAAGGTACAACCCTCCCCCTTTTCATTTATGTTTTATACTAACTTATTGCAGGTGCTCGATTGAGAGGAATCAAAGCACCCTCCAGCTCGAAGACCTTGGGTTTTAAAGCATGCGTTGCACTCTTTTTCCCTTAGATCGGGTTTTATCCCAAACGGGTTTTACCGGCGAGGTTTTTAACGAGTCAACATCCATATGCTACCTAAGGAGAACTCATCAAGTATTCAAGGTTTCTCTTTGATCAACCTCAAATATTTGGGGGCATCACCCCGGGAGGTCACCTCTTGGAAGAAATCGAACTATGCCTAGGAGGACCTCGATAGGAGAATGTTGTATTTGGCCGAACGGTCAAATGAACCGTGTCCATGTAGAATAATCGAGCCTCCAAAGGCAAAAAACATGTACGCATATATCAAGTAATTGAGGAAGCCTCTTTGCTTATCAAAACACTTTGTGCCTCGAAGAAGTTCACTACTTTCTCATAAGACGGCTCAAGGGCCAAAAACTCTCGAACACTCGGGGACTATCATCGACAGTCAGCTCATCGAGCCATCAAAAACTCGAATTCGTAAGACCTCGATCAGGCAACTTCGAGCTCGTTAGCCCTCAGAGAGGCAACATCAAATCTGTAAGACCTCAACGAGGCATGCCCAAACCTATAAGACCTTAAAAAGGCATAACCCCGATAGTAAGGCCAAGGCTATATATCCGAACTTGTAAGACCCCTAAAAAGGCATACCCTCAATATAGACGCCGAGGTCATCTCACCCTGGGACTAAAGGCTACGGCCGAACATAAAGACTACGGTCATATCAAAAGGCTCCGTCCGAATTAACGCGGCTCGGAGACATCCGAGCCGCCATAAAATTAATGGCCTTCAAATATTTCGAAAATACTTCGAAAATAACTGGTTAATCAGGCTACCCCGGCATAAGCAAAGGAGATTCGATCATATCAGTTCCAAACAATGAAAAGGCTTCGAGACAATCAGCCTTCAGCAAAAAGGCTTCGAAAAATCAGCCTTCAAGAGAACCTCCCGAGGTACTCAATTATCGTCACATATCGACTCATAATCGAGGTTCTTATTTGAGCCGTCGAAGAGTCGGACGAACACAAAACATGCCAAGGCATAATCAAAACTTCAAAATCTTCAGCTAAAATGGTGAAAAACTATAGCCAAATTAGAGGTCGAATCGACCCAACCTAAAAAGAGCCTCAGGGCCAACATAAAGAGCCTCAGGGCCAATCTAAAGAGCCTCAGGGCCGATCCACAAAGCCTCAGGGCCGAGCTAAAGAGCCTAAGGGCCAATATGTTGAAAACCTAAGGGTCAATGAGCCTGAGTCAACTCCGGTTCAACTCCGATCGAAGATGTATCGGCTCTCTTGTCTTCTTATCACAAAGAAGCCTGAGATATTTCTCCCCATTCAAGGCTTTATGCAACTTAGCCTCACAGCGAAGCAGCTCAGACTTGATCTTATCGAAGGCCTATGAGAAAGAAGGTTCAGTAAAAATAAGAAAGTACGAAGTTAGAAAAGTAATAATGACTTCAAAACTCACTATAGAGCAGAGTCGCTGAGCTTCCTCGAAGGTCGATTTTGCATCTACCAGCTCGGTCTCATCGGCCCCGGTAGAGCAACCCGAGGCGCTCTGATTGGGCAGTGATACGTCGAAGCCCATTTCCCTCGGAGTACTTCCCGACTTCCGAGAACCAGCTGCCAAATCAGGTAATGAAGGACCTTCGCCCCTCCTCTCTTGTGGAATCTCTCCCTCAAGACTAGGGGCCTCGAGCCCAGCGGGCTCAACAGTCTCGGGAGGCCTCCTGGTTTGAGCCATCAATGTAGAATCAGCCTCTCCGGGTGCATTGATGTCCACAAAACAACCGATAAATATGAGATCTTCGTCAGTGGCAACGTCCACCTCGCGCGCCTGGGCAGGTCCCGCCTTGCTATGGGAATCCTCGTCCTTCGAGGATATCTTTCTTTTATTATCCTTCGTTGTCTCAGAAGTCGAAGGTCCTTCCTCCTCCTCGAAAGGGGACGATCTCACCTCAGAAAACTCACCGATGCCTACAACAAAGAAATTAGTGTACGTAAAGAAAAGTACTCCTCGAGAGAAGGACTACATAGCACATACCATGGTGCTTAGCCTCCCATTTTCCCTTCGACAAATCTCGCCACTTGCGCTCGTCATAAGTCGAAGAGGCCGCCAGTTTGCGGGCCCAGTCCGCAAGATCGGGACCTCATTTGGCATCCACGGGATCGCTGCGGAAAGGGAAAGAAAACGTCCTTACGGAGTCTGGCTCCACTGAGAACAAAAATAATAGAGAACAATATATCACTTACGCTTGAAATTTCATTTCTCGGGAAACGGCAGGAACTCCACAGGAATAATATCAACAGTCCTCACTCGAACAAACTGACTCATCCGCCCTCGATCCCTGTCCTCGTCATCACTAGCAATAAAGGGCTTGGTGGATCGGCGTCGTAGTGTAATTAGACCTCGATAATGCAAAGGCCGATACAATCTGCTGAGGTGGCTAAGAGTGAACTCGAGCTCGGCCTTTTCAGAGAAAAATCTCATCATCAACACGATCCGCCAGAAAGACGGATGGATCTGAGCCAAAGTAACTCGATATCTTCAACAGAATTCGAGCACGAGTCGGTCGAGAGGACCCAACGTAAAAGGGTACATGTACACGTTCAGAAACCCCTCTACGTGGGCCACAATATCCTCTTCCTGGGAGGGTATCTACAGCCTTACCTTTTTTCCCCATCCGCAGTCTCTCCTCACAGCCTCAAGGTGTCTCTCTTATATTGATCAAATGAACCTCCATGCATGTCTCGATGGCCCGGAACGCCGAGAGGCTTCTCTATCGTAAAATCTTTCATCGAGACAAAGCAGTTCGAAATTGCCTCGCCAAACGCCGGCGGTGTACCACCAGCCGGGCGTGAAGCAGAGGTGGGACTTCCCTCTTTCTGGTGAGCGAATTTGGGCATGGTAGCCATGATTCCTTCAAAACAAGAAAGGGAAGATGAAAACTCAGGCAAAAGCTTTGATCTGATGCGGCACTAGAACTAGCGCAAAAAAAGGAACTCTATAGAGAAAGGTAGTTGCACAAAGCGGCAAAGCCCTCAATGAAAGGAAAGCAAGTATATATAAGAAGAGCGACGACTATTCATTAACTTTGATAGCCAATCAACTCTTTGGGAAACTATACCAACGGGGCCACTTCGATCACTTCACGATCATGTCAAAGGAATGACGTCACCACACAGTGTTCGAGGGATCGATGAGTCAAATCGATTCTTACCAACCCAACCGAGGGAAGGTATGCGATTGAAACCAGAACAACCCGACCTCAAGGGTCTCTATTACTCCAAGACCGAGCTCGAAGGAGTTAAATTCAAGTTCGAAGCTTGACTTTGGCATGAACAATAAAAGGCAAAACTTTGAAGACACTAAACAAGAAAATCCTTTGCATTCCAAAAATATATTTACAAAGGTGCCTTTACAAAACTCCCACGCGGAGTCCACATACAAAAGAAGAAGAAGTATAAAGAGCAAAAGTGGCCTAGTCTTCATCTTCGCTACTCCCCGAGCTACTTGCAGAGCCCTTGTCCGAAGTAGTCGGAGCTGCCGACTCCTCTTCCAAGGCCTTCGCTTCTTCGATCTCGGTAGATAGATCGATACCCTTGGCGTGCACTTCCTCAAAGACCTGCCTCCGAGCTTCTAATCGAGCATGTGCAAGGGCGCGAGCCAATTTGAGCTCGGCCTCTTCAGATATCTCCTTGGCTCGAGTATTCGCTGCAGCAACATCTTCCCGATACGAGAATATGAGTGCATCGGTTTCAGACTTGGCCGTGGATAACGCGGCAGCCGACTCAGCATGAAGCCGCTTGAATTTGTGAGCCTCCTTTTTAGCACCTTGAAGAAGCCTCTGAGTCGAGGCCAGCTCCTCTCGGAGGGTATCCCTTTCCGAGGCCATGCTATCCTTGTACCGCTTCAGCTCAAGGATCTCGACATCTTTGGCCGCAATCTCTTTCCGAAGCTGCCCCGCTAGGGCATCCGTTCGCTCAATCTGCAAATGCCGAGTCAAGGTAATAAACACCAAGTTATGAAAACAAAAGGCAAGCTCATGAGTACCGAACTACCTACTCGATGAAGTTGGCCCGCTCTTGGAGCACTTTCTCCGAACTTGCTCGAAGGTTGTTCAGTTCCTCCTCCCTTCGGGCGTATAGAGTTTTTAGCTCATTCGACTCCGAAGAGAGCTTCTCGAACTCCCCCTCACAATGAGTCAGTTTAGCTCGTAACTTGGAGAAGGTCTAGTCGTACAGCATCGTGACCTATAGCACGAAGGAAAGAAGTTAGAAAAACAAAGATCAAAACTCAAGGCACAAAGGTTATGTCTAAAATCACCTGTTTTTGGAGTTTCGCAACCTCCTCGAGAACGACTGGAGCATCGAGATCAGCATCCTCTTCAACAGCGGCAAAAAAATCTCCGAATGCATCATCCTCTCCCTGGGATGCCCCCACGTTAGGAGTCTCCCTGTTCTAGGCGTCCCGTATTTGCCCTGGGGAAAACGACGGGCCTGATTGAAGATCGCCTATGACATCAACCTCTATCGGGGCTTCCTCTCGCCCTCGAAAGGCCTCAGAGCTGGATCCTTCGAATGCGCCAACCAAGTACTCATCGTCACAAGTTGTATCCTGTTCAATGGTCGGCTCGGGGAATGCATCCAAACCCTCCTCGAAGGTCTCCTCAATACGAGGTGGGACCGCATCGGCCACCTCTGACTCGGCAGTCTTCTGCCCGGCAACCTTCGAAGCATCAACACTTCGTCTTGCCCTATGTACCAGTGGGCAACCATCATCGTCTTCGTCTTCAACATGAAGACTCTCAGCAGCTGTCGGAGTTAGGACCGTTGCATTGGCCCTAGGCTTTCGAGCCTTAGCTCTCTTTGGTTTCGGGGACTCTGCCGGTGTCTCCTTCTTTCTCTTTCTATCTTTGGCGGGTTTTTGGGTCTTCTCTTCACCAGGAGGAGGCGATCTCATTGAAATGGCTTCCCCGAGGCCTGCACAAGCATAAAATGTCAAATATACCGCCAAGAAATCTATTTATAAGGAATTTAGAGGTGACAGTGGTGAGGGCGTACCATGATTTTTGGCCTCCCATCGAGTTTTGGCCAAATCACGCCAAACGCGCTTGTCATATGAGGAGGTGGAGTCTAAGAGTTTAACCCATCCCGGGAGGTCCTTGACCGCGTCGGGGAACCACACGGTGGCTACGCAACCAGAGGAGAATCAATTCAAAAAAGAAAGGAATTAGTTCGAAAGAGGAAAAGAGGGCATTCAGATGATAAAACATGCTCGGTGTAACGACACTTACATCCATATTCCATTCCTCACGGAATGGCATCTTCTCGGCAGGGATGAGGTCTGAATTCCTAACTTGAAAGAAGCGGCTCATCCACCCCCGGTCTTTATCTTCGTCGATGCTGGCAAAAAATGCTTTGGTAGATCTACGCTGCAGTTTGACTAGGCCCCCTCAATAGAGATGAGGGCTATACAATCTAATCAGATGATCGAGGGTGAAAGGCATCCCCTCGACCATGTTCGAGAAATATCTAATCAAATAGACGATTCTCCAAAAAGAGGGATAAATTTGACAAAGCGTCACTCGATATTGTCGACAAAAATCGAGGATCACCAGGTCTATCGGTGGAGAAGAAGAATCTACAAGACCTAAGGTAAAGGGATACGTATATACGCTGAGGAAACCAGCTCTGTGTGTAGTTATATCCTCTTCCGATGAAGGGATCTCTACTTGTACCGCCTCTCCCCAACGGCAATCTATTTTCACCTTCTCTATGTTGGTTATTATACTAATGTACCGAGACATGGGCTCGCATCGGTCCGGTACCGAAAAAGGTTTATCAATTTTGAAATCGGAGGATGTCTCGAAGGGCCCAGTAATACACTCCTCAATGCGAGGAGGCACTATCTTTTTGCTCTTAGACGAGCGTGACGAAGAAGGGGCTTCCTCTTTTTGAGGTACTGTCTTAGAAGTTTTGGCCATGGTTATAACAAAGTTTCAAAGTTAGCTGACGAAGAAGTGAACACAGAAGAAGGGTGAAGACAGGAAACTGTTAACAAAGATTTGAAGATCTAAAGATGTTGCAAAGGTTTAAAAGATAGGGAATTGGAATATTTATAAGAGTCATCTAAGTGTATTGGAGGAGTTAAAAGGGCGACCAATAGCGGTTCGTGGGCTTTTCGAGAACCATGTTGATAAGACCTCTGTACAACTTTTCTGTCACATCATTTAATGATCTCACGTGGCTGACGTCACAATGGGGGTATCGAAGAGGCAAGAACTCAAGATTGTTTCTTATCACTTCATTCTAAGAAATGCGGGGACTATTTGTATACGGTCAAAATCGGGAAGTTCGACTTTGGGGCTACTGTGGCACTCCACGCCCGACCTCGAGAAGCTCGAAGCAGAATTTGAAGTGTGACCCCGAGGTGCGTCCTCGAGGGAACATATCGAAGGTTCACTGTGGTTAATCTCGGAGCAGTACAAATCGATGATCGTCATGGAAAGGCGGGAAAGCTCCCAAGGATACGTGGTTAGAGCTAACCAAGTCTGCAAGAATAGTACAAATCCATACTGAGCCATTATACAGCTGTACCAATAGCATTTCCTCGTCATTATTAGACATGTACTATGTTGGGATTCCCCCCCTCCTATATAAAGGGGACCCTTGTCATTTTGTAACATACATGACTATTCAATACAATGGAACATTCTCTGCTTTTCTTGCCAAAACGTGTTCAACAATTACTCTACAGATTTATTGCTTGTTCATTTATTGTTCTTCATTTATTGCACATTATTAACCGCAAAAGGCTATCTTCGAGGCCTTCAATATCATTGTTTCTTCATCAATTGTTCATTGCTAACTGCCCTAACTAGACCTCGAAGCCCCCTGTTCCAGCCAGCTCGAGGCCCAGTCTTGCGACAATATTGGTTTGCATATCTTATTCTCTTTACTTACACTTAGCATCTATTGCCTAACAACTAATATTGAAATAAATCACATATTTTTAGAACCATAAAATTAAATATAATTGTTAATACCATTTTCAAGGTAAACAAGGAGTACATAGTATTTGTGTGGTTATAAAAGTTTCACATTAAGGGTAGAATTGTAAGTTTAAGCTAAATTATTACCAAATTTAGAAAGGGATCATTCTTTTTGGAACATACCAAAAGGAAATACGTTCACATAAACTGAACAGAGGGAGAGAGAGTATCTTTTTTCGATGCCTTACTTCCGTTTTCATTTTTCAACTTTCAGGCTTAGCTTTCTTTTTCTCTTATTCAGCAATTAGACGTATTGCTCCTTGTTGATTTATTACTCCTATCTTTTCTGATAAAAACCATTTCTTCTGAGTTTACCTTAGATTTAAACGTTAATAGGGTTGAATAATTTTCATATTAATGGAATTATTAATTCTCATACAACTAATTTTCTTGCTTTATTAGTATATATGAGTTAAATTCATTCTTTTTGTGAGTTTGGGGATTCGCTCAGTTGGAACAGAAATCAATGCCTGTGTGAGAGAGAATGAGAACATGCAACTTTGACCAAACTTGGTTTCTGGGGTCATGACTTGACATGAAAATATTATGTTCTTTGCTTGAATTCACGACTCCTCTATCTCTTGTTCACCATCAAACACCAGCTCGTCTGGAACGTCAAATTTGATTTAAACTAATTATTGTTTAACCAAAAATTCGATTTTAGGTCAAAGCTTGAATTTAGAAGAACTCGGGTTACTGATAATCGGGAAAGTATATAAGAAAGAGATTTTGAATGATATAATCAGAAAGCAAAAAGAACAAAGTTTATTCCAGTAATATTTTCTCGTGTCCCACAGATGTTGTGACTTTCTCCTTTTATAGTTAATTTTAAGAGAAAGTGTAATGCCTTTGTCTTAATGAGGCAATTACGAGCAATAAATGACATTAAAAGAAATGTTACTCAATCATTCCTATTAAATACAAATTCTCTAACGTATTTGGCATTTAATACTGAATTTGGACTCTTTTACGCTATCAGATTCATGTCTTCAATTCGTTCTGATCTTCGAGCTTTAAATGACTCGAACAGGTACGAGTCTCGTTTCATTTGAATAATAGCTCGTGCCTTTAAGTATCTTCTCTCCCGCATCTGTTGTTGCTCGTGCCTTCTAACTGATTACCACGCTTTGACTATTTGACCGGTCCACGTGTCATGACATGTCATCTTCAATATTTAAATTCAGTTTTTTCCCAATACAATTTTATATATATATATATAGCACAAATTTTCTTCTCCATTAACTACACCATTATAGTGAGGATTTTTGAGTGTTTAGAAGATTCACCGGAGTAGAAAACAAACACTGTCGGCAAAACCGCAACAATAGCCGGAGGTATGTCTGATTTTTATTTTCGCTGCGTTCTGCTCTTGCATTTGGTATTATAGCAAATAGAATGCCTCTGCCTTGTTGTTTCGAATTTTAAAGAATTATTCAAAAACGATATTGGAATTTCTGATCTGTATTTCTGAAACCTTTGGATGTGAACAAATGTTAGAAACTAATTGAAAAATATTCTTCTAGCATTTTGGAATTTGAAACGTTGTTTTTGGTATTTGGAATCATGAGATTGAGTTGTGTCTGAAAACGGGTCAAACCGGATCAAAACGACCCAAATGAAGCTAGAAGATAACACTGTTATTATCGTTCTGTGCATTATTATAAGAAGGAACTAATTTTCTGATTCTCTAAGGCTTGAAAACGACATGAGTCCATGTGGGCCACTTTATATAATATTTTGAAATTTTCTTTAAAAAAAATAATAATATATTTTTGGCTACAGTTGCAGCATTTGATGCCGTCACTTCATGTGCTATTAGAGAAGTTTAAAAAAACTACTCTCTGTGATATTAAATTTAGGGAGTTTTAGTTATATTAACTAATTTTAAAGTGCTTAACGTGTTTGTTGTATGTATATTCCTTGTTGCTTTTTACATACAAATACAGGAAAGTACTTTAGCACATGAAACTTAATTATTGCATATGGATTCTGCAATAAATTTTGAATAAACTTTAGATTTAATATCATTTGATCCACGTAATTTATTTAATTAAGACTTAGCCACAACAATCTTGAATAAGTAAAATTATTTATTATGTTTGAATCACATAAGGATATTCAGGATCAATGTCTAAGTGATCTAAAACTTATTTGATTAGATATTAGCCACAGCATTTTTAGTCAAATAAAACATAAGGATAAAATTCACATAATGAAATTTAGACAATAAGCTTGTGATTAATTATTCACAATATAATAACTTAAGAACCTTTATTATATTTTGCGTAATTAATTAGGATAAATTATTAAATACTTTTTCATAACTACCTACAGGGATTATGGATTAGAATTTGATAGTTTTATCAATGGATAAAATATCACAATCGTAATTGATAATTATATCATAAGGAATGAATCTAATTGAATTAAAATTTTAGCCTACGGGCAATTTTTATGTTACTAGATTCAATTTTATATGTTTTCAATTGGTGAATCATGATATATATTTATTTGCCTCGAATTTATGTTAAGTATGTATATTTTTTTGCAGTTATGCAACCTGTGACTTTTTCTAATATCTGTGATATTCTCGAACTTAGTGGTGAGAATTATAAAATTTGGAAGGAGAGAATTCTTCTTCACTTAGGGTGCATGGACATTCATTATGCTATTAGGAAGGACGAACCTCATATTACTGAAACCAGCACTGCAGCTGAAATTGCTCTTCATGAACAATGGGAGCGGTCTAACCGCTTGAGCACCATGCTCATCAAGACCAAAATTGTTGCTGGTATTCGTGGTTCTGACGAACAGTATGCCAATGTCAGGGCATTACTGAAGGCTACTGATGAACAATTTGAGACTTCATATAAGGCCCTTGCCAGCACCCTAATTATGAAATTCTCATCTATGAAGCTCACTAGTGTGAGAGGTGTACGTGAGCACATCATGAAAATACGAGACTTAGCGGCTCAATTAAAAACTTTTGAGGTTGAAATGTCTGAAAATTTCCTTGTGCATTATATATTGAACTCTCTTCCACAATAATATGCTCCCTTTAAGATCTCTTATAACACGCATAAGGATAAATGGTATATTAATAAACTTCTGACCATGTGTGTTCAAGAAGAGGGCCGATTGCTGATGGAAACAGGAGAAAGTGCATTCATGGATACACAAGGAAAGAGGAGTCATCAAGCCAAGAAGAAGGGAAAAGGAAAGATACCCCTTGAAACTGACATCAAGAAAGAATCCTTGTGTTTCTTCTGTAGTAAGAAGGGCCACATGAAGAAGGATTGTGTCAAGCTTCAGAAATGGCTTGAGAAGAAAGGGATTAGGAAACCCGCGGAAGCTAGTGGGAGCTGAGCGAATCATCTATTCTGGAAACAAGAGGCAGTCGCATGTGGAGGCTATTGGGACATGTGTTTTAGTTCTTAGTAGTAGTATCATTTTGAAATTAGAAAAGACCTTTTATGTTCCTAGTTTTTCTAGGAATTTAATTTCAATTTCAAGACTTGTACCCTTTGGTTATTCCTTCAACTTTTCGGAAAGTTATATTAATCTACTTTATAAATCTAAAGTTGTCGGTAATGGTACATTGTGATGGTATTTTCTCTCTTAATTTACAAAATGATGTCACTCATAATGTTATGCATGTTCAAGTTGTACTAAACGATGTGTTGTGAATGAAGATTCCTCTATTTTGTGGCACCGGAGATTAGGACACATCTCCATATATAGAATTAAGAGATTAGTGAATGGTGGAGTACTTAGTGCTCTAGATTTTACTGATTTTGATACTTGTGTGGACTGCATTAAAGGCAAGCAGACCAACAAGTCAAAGAAAGGTGCCAAGAGGAGTTAAACAATATTAGAAATCATATGTACAGATATACGTTGTCCAGATATGGATGCATATGGTCAAAAATACTTTATCACCTTTATAGATGATTACTCACGATACATGTGTAACGACCCGACCGATCGTTTTGAGCAATTGTATTTCACTCGGTTGTTTGAGGCCATGAGTAGCTCCGTATGATGTATTATGACTTATGTGAATCGTTGGTTTTGGTTTTCAGGTTATCCGGAATTGATGTGGGAGAATGGTTTCAGCCAGAAGCTTTAAATTTGAAAGGTTTGACCAAGTTTTGACTTTTTAGCATTCGACCTCGGATTTGAATTTTGATGGTTCCGTTAGCTCCATTAGGTGATTTTGGACTTAGGAGCACGTCAGGAATGTGATTTGGAGGTTTGTGGTAGAATTAGGCATGGGCGAAAGTTGGAAATTTGGCGATTTTGGTCGGTAGTGGAAAATTTGATATCGGGGTCGGAATAGAATTCCGGAAGTTGGAGTAGGTTCATGGTGTCATTTTTGACTTGTGTGTAAAATTTGAGGTCATTCGGACGTGATTTGATAGGTTTCGGCGTCGTTTGTGGAATTTGAAAGTTTAGAAGTTCTTAGGCTTGAATCCGATGGTAATTTGGTGTTTTGATGTTGTTTTGAGTGATTCAAAGGCTCGACTAAGTTTGAATGTATGGGATGTGTTGGTAAGTTTGGTTGAGGTCCCGAGGGCCTCAGGATGACTTCGGATGGTTAACGGAGAGTTTGGAATTTGGAAAATGCAGCTGAAGCTGCTTGTTCTGTCTTAACCGCACCTGCGGAGTGGGAACCGCAGGTGCGAGGTTAATTTGAGGCGCAGGTGGGCAGCTGGATCGCATGTTCGGCTTGGTCCCCGCATCTGCGATGACCACAGATGCGGTCAGGCAATCGCAGAAGCGGGAGCAGACCTTTTAATGAAACTCCGCAGAAGCGGAACGGAGATTCTTTCAATTGAATGACGACCGTAACGGATGTCGGCTCAATCCGAAGGAAGTTACGCGGAAGCTCTCTTCGCGGATGCGGTCCCGCAGATGCGGAAATGGGACCACAGGTGCGATTTTGTTGGGCAGAAAACCCCAGCTCGATGTTTTGTTCTCCATTTTCGATTTTGGGTTTGAAGAACTCCGAGAGAGGCAATTTTTTTGAAGGATTTCAAGGAGAAACGTTTGGGTAAGTAATTCTAACCTATAATAGTATAAATTTCATGAATCTATGGCTTTATTCATCATCTAATTGTGAATTTGAGCTAGAATTTTGGGAATTTAGGGCTTGAAAATTGGAGAGTTTGATTTGAGGGTTTGAGGGACCAAATGGAGTCGGATTTGTATAAATTTTGTAGGTATGAACTCGTGAGTGAATGGATTTTCTAGTGTTGTGATTTTTGTCAGATTTCGAGACGTGGGCCCGGGGGCCGGGTTTGAACCAATTTTGTGTTCTTGGTCTAATTTGATAGTTTTCTTGTGGAATTCATTCCATTAGCATATATTGATGGTATTGTACTGGTTGTGAATAGATTCGGAGCATTTGAAGGCCGAGTCGAGGGGCAAGAGCATCGCGGAATAGGGATTTGATCGGCTTGAGGTAAGTAACGATTGTAAATCTAGTCCTCAGGGTATGAAACCCTGAATTTTGTGTCATGTGACTATTCTGAGGTGACGCACATGCTAGGTAACGAGAGTGTGGGCGTGCACCGTTGGGGATTGTGACTTGGTCCGTCCCGTATTTGCTGTAAAGTTAAATAATTTGTTGAAACTACATGCCTCTCACTTGTTTTAGAAAGAATTTTTGTAAATCAGGCTGGATGCCATGTTTAGGCCTTATGCCAGTGTTGTTTGGACCCTTAGAGGTCTTTTATTGCTATCCTCTCATTGTTTTTGATTGGAAATCTATACTCAGTCATGTTTATACTTATTTACTGCATAACTCAGTCTCTATTACTCCGTTTTGATGCATCATATAAATGTTTTTTGGGCTGAATGCCTTGTTTTACTGATTTATGACTGAGTGAGGCCGAGGGCCTGATTTGTGAGGATATTTATGGGATCGGGCTGCACGTCGAAGCATGTTTTACTGATGTATGACTGAGTGAGGCCGCAGGCCTGATTTATGAGGGCATATATGGGATCGGGCTGCACGCCGCAGCATGTTTTACTGATTCATGACTGAGTGAGACCGAGGGCCTGATTGATTTATTCCATGATTGGCTTGTTATAGCGCTTGGGCTGAAAGAGCCTCTCCGGAGTTTGCACACCCCCAGTGAGCGCAGGTACCTACTGAGTGCGAGTACCGAGTGCCGAGTGACTGGGAGGCATGAGTGATGGTGAGGTTTGCCCGAGGGGCTGTATATGAGTGATGGTGAGGTTTGCCTGAGGGGCTGTATCGAGTGATGGTGAGGTTTGCCCGATGGGCTGTATACGAGTGATGTTTGCCCGAGGGGCAGTATATGAGTGATGTTTGCCCGAGGGGCAGTATATGAGTGATGTTTGCCCAAGGGGCTGTTGATGATTTCATCATTTTTCTCACTTTTGCAATGAACCTTTGTTCGAAAATTGTTGAAAGATTATTTTTAATAATTTTACTGGAACTAGATTTAAACAAGCTGATTTGATTCAAAATATGGTTATTTTATTGAGATTTTGTGATATGAAGTTTACTTTCATTATTGCTCGTCACTACTTCTCAGTCTTTATTTAGTGTTGTTACTTACTGAGTTGACGTACTCACGTTACTCCCTACACCTTGTGTGCAGATCCAGGAGTTACTAGACACGGTAACGAGTGTTGATTATTCAATTGCAGATCCATCGGAGTTAGCAAGGTAGTTGCCTGGCGATCGCAGCCCTGCTTTCCTCCCTCTTTATCTTCCCTGAGTTGTATTCAGTTATTTCCAGACTATGTTAGCCTTGATATTGTCAGACGGTTGTAGTAAATGCTCATGACTAGTGACACCCTGATGTAGGGCTTTCTTTTTCGCACTTTTGTTTTGATTGGAACTCCTTATGAAGGTTTTATGTTAAATAACTTTGAAACTAACTTTGAAGTGAAGAATATCAGTTCGTTTTGGTAATGTGTCGGCTCGCCTAGTACCACGATAGGCGCCATCACGACAGGGTCAGTTTGGGTCGTCACAAGTTGGTATCAGAGCCTAGGTTACATAGGTCTCGCGAGTCATGAGCGGGTTTAGTAGAGTCTTGCGGATTGGTACGAAGACGTCTGTACTTATCTTTGAGAGGCTGCAGAACCTTTAGGAAATTCCACATTCTTAAAACCTTATCGTGCTGCATTGATTCAGCTTGAAGTGTAACTCCTTAAATTCCTTCCACGCATTCGTGTGTGCAAATGAGCGCTCGGTATCAGCTGTGCATCGACGACTTGTGATTCCCTGGATGAGGTGCGAGATGTGATTTCTGTGTGTTGATGTTGGGCCAGTTTGAAGGACCTGAGGCTAGGTTTTGACTGTAGCTTGAGCACTGAGGTGTTGATTGTGTGAGAATGTATTTTTGAATTTATATGTACGGTAGTGTCCCTATTAGTGGAAGTGATGGCTGGATGGCTACCTGATGAGTATGATGTGACTGCGAGATGTGTTCATATAATTTGAATGTGACGAGAAGGGTCTGTTTGAGGTGTACAAAGAACTATTTGGTGCTCGATTTCCATCGTGATTTGATGTATAGCCCCGAGTTATGGATGCGTTGAAGGATCTTTTCATGTTGTTTAGTTGGGGAGTGAAGTAGATTTCATGTCGTGATATGAGTTCAGACTCAGGAAGATTAAGTGATTGCGTGATGATTATGATGGTTGAAGGGTATAAAGAGATGTTAGTTTGAGGCGAAGCAGGTGGATTATCTCCTGCGGGGTGTCCTGAGGGCGTGTGATCCCTATGTTGTTTTGTAGCGAGTCCTCTTTTACCGGTGAATTATATGTGCTGCAGTTAGAGTTTGGATCGCGTATGAGAGTTGGCTTGACTGTTACGAGAGTGAATGTTAGATTTGCAAATGATTGAGGTATTAGATGGGTTGCGTTGCATGAGCTTATGAAGGATTTAGCTTAATCTCACTATGGCATTATGGCAGTAATAGAGTATGGGCATCGTGAGTTATTGTGTGTTTTAATCTATGGCTTTGAGCCAAGTAGGGGAGTCTGCTAGTGATCAGTTGATTGCACGATTATGTGTTGTATTGGTTTCAGTTTGAGATATACTGGTGAATCAGTTGTGGCTTACAGAGGTTGAGATCGAGGATGACTCGAGTAAGGAAATTTTGGATAAGGGTTGTGTAGTGCTTTATGGGTATATGAGAAACATTGGATGATTTAGTTGTTGTTGTTGTAAGGGATGTAACGTGTATGGAGTAGGAAATTGCTCAGCTGCTTAGAATGATGGGTTACTTCCTTAGGTGTTGCTGTACTAATAGGGCACAGGTCGTTTGATTCGTTTGATCAGTTTAATTGAGACTTAAGTAGAGTGGATGACTCCCGAGAATGGTTCTAATAGATTCAAGATTTATATGTAACAATTTGAGATCTTCAGGATGTGTATTTGGCTAGAAACTGAGGTTTACATTGGAGGGTATCAAGACTTGTGGCATTTCTATATCATTATGGATTGTACATATCAGTATCAGGTAGGTGAAGGTAATGGCTTTAGATTCGCAGGAAGTCTTTTCAGGGTAGGTATTTTGAATGTGGTACTTTTGGGGATATTTAAGAGAGTATTTAGCGGCTTATGAGCCTTAGGGCGGTGTGGTTTTATGCTTGGGTCTCGTGTGGTGAGTCTGGGTTGAAGATTGTGGTGTTATGGCGAGGAGAAGTATCAATTTGAAGGTAATTCAGAAGGAACTCAGATAGATATGACAGCTTGGTAGTAGGTTGGATCGGCATGGTAATGGGCATGATTAGTTCTTTGGGTGTCTATGAGGTAATGAGTTTCTACAGATGTTTCGTGGCAATGCTCTTGGGTTTTTGGTGACGTGCGTAGCTTGGTTGAGTTAGAAGGATTCAGTCCTGAGGGTTTGGTTTTGTGCAAATGGGATTCGGGGAGTTCTTGATGGTTTCTACCACGGTTAGAGGTGTATATTTTCTACTTGCATGAGGAGCATGTGATGTATAGTGTTTTCTCCTAGATGGGATCAAATGGAAAGTTCTTGTCTAGTTGAGTACGTAGTTGCTTGTGACTCGGAGTGGATTATGAAGTTCTCACATTTATCATAGGATGGCATGGTATATGCGGTATGTTGTGCAGGATTGAGATTTGCATGTGTAAGGTCACAGTTTAGTTCTGAAAGGAAGGTCGTAAATTCTTAGGCAGCATGGACAGTTTCAGATGACTAGGTAAATGATATTACTAATTGGTATGGCTTGATGAGAATATACATTTCAGAAAGGAACGATGTGTTTGAGCTATGGATACTTCATTGGTATTGCGGCACTCTATTGTTTGATCGACTGCTGGAGTTCAAATTTTGCCTTGTGGCACAGAAGGATTTTAGAAGTATTCCTCGTGGGATGACAGTATAATTGGCAAAGTGTGGACATTCAGGCGGTGGAGTTGAGATTAGAGATGGTGATTCGTATGTTCTATGGATTTGGAGACTGAGAGTTCTCGTGAGTAGATTGTTTCGTGGTTGTGGACTGTAAAAATGTAGCCAAGGTTAGTTAGAGGTTAGTATGTGTTATGATTCAGTCATTGTATACTTTCGGAGGGTTATTTAACTATAGTGGGTGACCAGAATTGATTTGGGGTTCATTGGTAGGCCCAATATGGATGTGTGTTCTGCACCGGGTCAGATTGACTTCGAATTGCTATTGGTGAGGGATGTGCCATTCGATTATTGTTGAGCTTATTCGTGTTCTTGAGTGATCTATGAGTTACCCTTCTGTGTTACGAGGAGTTATGATTTGTTGGTTATATGCACATATGGTGCAGTTCTATTGGGGTCTTATAGCGGAATTTGAGCGGGAAGAGTATTGGGTATTGCTTGGTGGATGGCGTATTGGTTATGTTCTTTCGAGTTTTGTGTGGTGTTATGTCATTTGCTCCTCCGTTCGTTGTGGTAATGCACTTTGATTACTTGATGTCGAATTGCGCGTGGTTATTGATTTTGAGCAAGGTGGCTTGAAGTATTTCATGTGGACCAGTGTTTGGATGAGATCACGCATTGCATCGAAGTTATGTTGGGATATGATCCTTTGTGTTAGATTCGTGTGTTTTGGTCCTACAATGTATGATGGGTTATTAGATTGCATTGTGGTGGTACTGGTTGAGCTTGCAGGACGGTTCTCTCATTGAAGTCATTTTCTATGTTTGAGTACGTTTGAATTGTTGCGTATTGGTGCACGGATTTCACAGTTTGTGGCATGTCAGTAGAGTAACTTGTATTTGATAAGATGGGGTCGTCGGAGCTAGAATGGATGCTATCGAATTTGATTGCGGTATATTTAAAAGGGTAATGTCGCTGATCGGCTTAGAAATTAGCTATAGTTCTTGTTGAATCAGACAGAGTTCCACAACTGGTTGATCTGATGAATGGTTATGAGTTGTTGCGTGTTTTTTACATCGTTGGCAGTATATGAAGGTGTTAGAACGAGGCTCTATTTGATAAAAGGTTATTACCAGCGTTTGGTTGTGTTGGGCAGCTGTTGTGATTGGAAATCATCGTTGTGAGTGTTTGAGTTATGTGGTATATCATGTGATTTCATCTTGGGTTATGGCTATGACTGGATACAACTTGTTCAGACTTATACAGTGTGTGGATGCGAGATTCTGATCTTATAGAAAATTTCGGATGTGGAAATTGGATTCTAAGGCTTATGGGCTAGGTTGGATTAAGAAATTCCAGTCATATTGTGTTATCAGACCTGTATGGGATAGGGTGACGTGGGATCACCCCTGGGTATGTTCATAGTGAGATTATACAGCGATTCGATGGCTTTTGGAACAACTCTGGGCAAGTTCGAGGACGACGTATGTTTAAGTTGGGGAGAATATAACGACGCGACCGGTCATTTTGAGCAATTGCACTTCTCTCGGTTGTTTGAGGGCATGAGTAGCTCCGTATGATGTATTATGATTTATGTGAATCGTCGGTTTTGGTTTTTAGGTTATCCGGAATTGATTTGGGAGAATGGTCTCAGCCAGAAGCTTTAAATTTGAAAGGTTTGACCAAGTTTTGACTTTTTAGTATTTGACCTCGGATTTGAATTTTGATGTTTCCGTTAGCTCCGTTAGGTTATTTTGGACTTAGGAGCGCGTCCGGAATGTGATTTAGAGGTCTGTGGTAGAATTAGGCATGTATTAGCGAAAGTTGGAAATTTGGCGATTTTGGTTGTCAGTGGAAAATTTGATATCGGGGTTGGAATGGAATTCCGGAAGTTGGAGTAGGTTCGTGGTGTCATTTTTGACTTGTGTGTAAAATTTGAGGTCATTCGGACGTGATTTGATAGGTTTTGGCGTCGTTTGTGGAATTTGAAAGTTTAGAAGTTCTTAGGCTTGAATCCGAGGGTAATTTGGTGTTTTGATGTTGTTTTGAGTGATTCAAAGGCTCGACTAAGTTTGAATGATGTTATGGGATGTGTTGGTATGTCTGGTTGAGGTCCTGAGGGCCTCGGGATGACTTCGGATGGTTAACGGAGAGTTTGGAATTTGAAAAATGCAACTGAAGCTGCTGGTTCTGTCTTAATCGCACCTGCGGAGTGGGAACCGCATGTGTGAGGTTCGCAGAAGCGGATTTGAGGCGCAGGTGCGCAGCTGGATCGCAGGTGCGGCTTGGTCCCCGCATCTGCAATAACCGCAGATGTGGTCAGGCAATCGCAGAAGCGGGAGCAGACCTTTTAATGAAATTCCGCAGAAGCGGAGCCCTCTTCGCGGATGCGGTCCCGCAAATGCGGAAATGGGACCGCAGGTGCGATTTTGCTGGGCAGAAAACCCCAGCTCGAGGTTTTGTTCTCCATTTTCGATTTTGGGTTTGAAGAACTCGGGAGAGAGGCGATTTTTTCGAAGGATTTCAAGGAGCAACGTTGGGGTAAGTGATTCTAACCTATAATGGTATAAATTTCATGAATTTATGGCTTTATTCATCATCTAATTGGGAATTTGAGCTAGAAATTTGGGAATTTAGGGCTCGAAAATTGGAGAGTTTGATTTGAGGATTTGAGGGACCAAATGGAGTCACATTTTGATAAATTTCGTTGGTATGGACTCGTGAGTGTATGGGTTTTCTAGTTTTGTGATTTTTGTCGGATTCCGAGACGTGGTCCCGGGGGCCGGGTTTGAACCAATTTCGGGTTCTTGGTCTAATATGATTGTTTTTCTTGTGGAATTCATTCCATTAGCATATATTGATGGTATTGTACTGGTTGTGAATAGATTCCGAGCATTTGGAGGCCAAGTCGAGGGGTAAGAGCATCGCGGAGTAGAGATTTGATCGGCTTGAGGTAAGTAACGATTGTAAATCTAGTCCTGAGGGTATGAAACCCCGGATTTTATGTCATGTGACTATTCTGAGGTGACGCACATGCTAGGTGACGAGCGTGTGGGTGTGCACCGTTGGGGATTGTGACTTGGCCCATCCCGTATCTACTGTAAAGTTGAATATTTTGTTGAAACTACATGCCTCTCACTTGTTTTAGAAAGAATTTATGTAAATCAGGCTGGATGCTATGTTTAGGCCTTATGCCAGTGTTGTTTGGACCCTTAAAGGTCTTTTATTGCTATCCTCTCATTGTTTTCGATTGGAAATCTATGCTCATTCATGTTTATACTTATTTACTGCATAACTCAGTCTCTATTACTCCGTTTTGATGCATCATATAAATGTTGTTTGGGCTGAATGCCTTGTTTTACTGATTTATGATTGAGTGAGGCCGAGGGCCTGATTTATGAGGATATTTATGGGATCGGGTTGCACGCCGCAGCATGTTTTATTGATTTATGACTGAGTGAGGCCGATGGCCTGATTTGTGAGGGCATATATGTGATCGGGTTTCACGCCGCAGCATGTTTTACTGATTCATGACTAAGTGAGGCCGAGGGCCTGATTGATTTATGCCATGATTGGCTTGTTATAGCGCTTGGGATGAAGGAGCCTCTCCGGAGTCTGCACACCCCCAGTGAGCGCAGGTTCCTACTGAGTGCGAGTGCCGAGTGCTGAGTGACTGGGAGGCATGAGAGATGGTGAGGTTTGCCCGAGTGGCTGTATATGAGTGATGGTGAGGTTTGCCCGAGGGGCTGTATCGAGTGATGGTGAGGTTTGCCCGATGGGCTGCATACGAGTGATGTTTTCCCGAGGGGCAGTATACGAGTGATGTTTGCCCGAGGGGCTGTTTATGATTTCATCATTTTGTTCACTTTTGCAATGAACCTTTGTTCGAAAACTGTTGAAAGATGATTTTAAATGATTTTACTGGAACTGGATTTAAACAAGCCGATTTGATTCAAACGGTGGTTTTAAAAGCATGCCGTATTTTACTGAGATCTTGTGATATGAGCTTTACTTGCATTATTGCTCGTCACTACTTCTCAGTCTTTATTTACTGTTGTTACTAACTGAGTTGGCGTATTCACGTTACTCCCTGCACCTTGTGTGCAGATCCAGGAGTTACTAGTCACAGTAGCGAGTGTTGATTGTTCAATTGCAGATCCATCGGAGTTAGCAAGGTAGCTGCCTGGCGATCGCAACCCTGCTTTCCTCCCTCTTTATCTTCCCTGAGTTGTATCAGTTATTTCCAGACTATGTTAGCCTTGATATTGTCAAATGGTTGTAGTAGATTCTCATGACTAGTGACACCTCGATGTAGGGCTTTCTTTTCCGCACTTTTGTTTTGATTGGAACTCCTTATGAAGGTTTTATATTAAATAGCTTTGAAACTATCTTTGAAATGAAAAATGTCAGTTCTTTTTGGTAATGAAAAATATCGGCTAGCCTAGTACCACGATAGGTGCCATCACGACATGGTCAGTTTGGGTCGTGACAACATGTATCTCTACATGCTTCATAATAAGAGCGACGCATTAGAAGCCTTTAAAGTTTTCAAGGCTGAAGTAGAAAAACTATGCGGAAATCAAATTAACATTGTGAGATCTGATAGAGGCGGTGAGTATTATGGTAGATACACCGAGGATGGAAAAGCACAAGGTCCATTTGCTAAGTTTCTTCAAGAAAATAGGATTGTTCCACAATATACTATGCCTGGTTCTCGAGATCAAAATGGTGTAGCGGAAAGAAGAAACTAAGCTTTAATGGACATGGTGCGAAGTATGTTGAGTAGCTCTAAGCTAGCTAAGTCCTTGTGGATTGAAGCTCTTAAAACGATAGTGTATATATTAAATCGAGTTCCAACCAAAGCTATCCAAAAGAAACCTTTTGAATTATTAAAAGGTTAGAAACCGAGTTTGCGACATATATGCTTATGGGGATGTCCGTCTGAAGTTAGAGTATACAACCCACAAGAAAAGAAACTGGATCCAAGGACCATTAGTGAGTATTTCATTGGATATGCCGAAAGGTCTAAAGGATACAGATTTTATTGTCCATCTCACAACACTAGAATTGTGGAATAAAAAAATGCACAATTTCTTGAGAATGACTTGATTAGTGGGAGTGATCAATTTCAGAATATAGTATCTATAAACAATCAACCTTCCACTTCAAGTGACTGGTTATTGTGCACAACACTCCTCAAGTACAAATGGGTGTTGAGCAACCAGTCATTGAGGTTCCACAAGCTGATGAGAATATTCTAGTAGATCACGTTGTTCAAGAAATTCATGAAACTATTGAACAACCAGTTGAGCAGCATAATCCTCAGGAAAATATTGATACAACATTAAGAAGATCTAGTAGAGAAAGAAAATTAATAATTTCTAGTGACTATGTAGTGTATCTACAAGAATCTGACATTGGAGCCAAAAACGATCCTGAGTTTTTTTCACAAGCTATAAGTTGTAAAGAATCAGAATTGTGGTACAATGTCATAAAAGAAGAGATGAACTCCATGAAGAGTAACGAGGTGTGGGATCTTGTCGAGTTGCCTGATAGTGTAAAATCCATTGAATGTAAATGGGTCGTCAAAACTAAAAAAGATTCATTAGGCAACATAGAAAGATATAAAGCAAGACTCGTTGCTAAAGGATTCACTCAAAAGGAAGGAATCGATTATACAGAGACTTTTTCTCCTGTATCTAATAAAGATTCCTTGCGCATCATGTTGGCATTAGTAGCCCATTTTGACTTAGAATTGCAACAAATGGATGTGAAAACCGCATTTCTCAATGGTAATCTAGAAGAAGAGGTTTATATGAAACAACCTGAAAGATTCTCTTCTAGTAATAGTGAGCACTTGGTATGCAAGCTAAAGAAATTCATATATGGATTGAAACAAGCATCCCGTCAATGGTATTTAAAATTTCATGATGTTATCTCTTCATTTGGCTTTGTTGAGAATATTATGGATCAATGTATATACCAGAAGATCAGTTGGAGTAAAATTTATTTTCTAATTCTATATGTGGATGATATTCTTCTTGCAGCCAATGATAAGGGAATGCTATATGAGGTGAAAGAATTTCTCTCTCAAAATTTTGATATGAAAGATATAGGTGATGCGTCTTATGTCATTGGCATTAAGATTCATCGCGATAGACATCGAGGTATTTTAGGTTTATCTTAAGAAACCAATATCAACAAAGTTTTAGAGAGATTTCGGATGAAGGATTGTTCACGAAGTGTAGCCCCCATAGTGAAGGGTGACAAGTTTAATTTGAACCAGTGGCCGAAGAACGACCTTGAGAGGGAACAAATGAAAAACATTCCATATGCTTCTGTTGTTTGAAGTTTAATGTATGCTCGGGTTTGAACTAGACCTGATATAGCATTTTGTTGTTGGAATGTTGGGAAGATATCAGAGTAACCAGGTCTTGACCACTGGAGAGCTGCAAAGAAAGTGTTAAGGTACATTCAAGGGACAAAAGACTACATGCTTATGTACAAATGAGTAGATAATTTGGAGGTAATTGGCTACTCTGATTCAGACTTTGCTGGCTGTGTTGATTCACGAAAATCAACATCAGGATACATTTTCATGTTAGCCAGTAGAGCTATATCTTGGAAGAGTGCCAAACAGACTCTGTCTGCTACTTCCACTATGGAGGCTGAGTTCTTTTCTTGTTTTGAGGCTACCTCAAATGGTGTATGGTTGGAGAGTTTCATTTCTGAGCTTAGAATTGTCGATTCAATCTCTAGGCCATTGAGGATATATTTTGACAATTCAGCCACTGTCTTTAAGGCTAAGAATAACAAAGTGGGAGTCGAAGCAAGCATATCGACATTAAGTATCTAGCCATAAGAGAATGTGTTAAAGATAAAAAAGTGGTCATTGAGCACATTAGCACAGAATTAATGTTAGTTGATCCTTTAACTAAAGGCATGCCACCACAAAATTTTAAGGATCATGTAGTTAAGATGGGACTTGGTTCCACTATGTAAATTTCGTTGTAACAACGATATTTATGAAACACTATTATTGTATGAAATTCCTCATATTGTTATTGTATACACATTTAGTTATTTTTAGAAATATCACTAAAGTATGGACCTAGAATAAATATTGGGTTTTATTCATTAAGAAATACGGGCTAAAGTTTAGAGGCATAATGCATCGTGATACATGGAAGATACTACTCACTCATAGAGAAACTATCGCCATGATTCATGTATTATGATTCTCCTTAAAATATATTTTGAGCATCTTGTATATGGACCAAGTGGGAGAATGTAGGAAACGTTCTTTACATTGAACGTTTTAGAAGGTGGTCCATTTAATTTGGACTAGTAAAAATTTCCTTCTTTAATTTATGTAACCACCCAAGTTGTGAGAAACTTCTGCCCATTTATGTGACTATTTCAAAAGTGTTATTGATGGAAGAACAATATATATATGTATATGACATATCTGGTTGGGTTCCTAAGCACAAATTTCCTTCTCCATTAACTACACCATTATAGTGAGGATTTTTGAGTGCTTAGAAGATTCAGCGGAGTAGAAAACAGACACCGTCGGCAAAACCGCAACAATGGCCGGAGGTATGTTCGATTTTTATTTCCGTTGTATATATATATATATATATATATATATATATATATATATATATATATATATATATATATATAGAGAGAGAGAGAGAGAGAGAGAGAGAGAGATTGAATCTGTAAGGGATAAAGATCGTAAACAGAAGCGAAGGAACTATATGGAGATTGAATCCCTGACCTAAGGGACAAAATGGACACTTAGTCATCAGCGCACCAAAGTAGTCACTTGAGTACATAATATTAGTATTGTTTATACATAGCCTAGGGAGAGGAGCATGGGTGCAAGTACCCAACCTCCCTACATAAATCCGCCCCTGATCGTAAATACAACTTATTTCATTAATTGGAAATTTCATAATGTTACTGAGTCACAATAGTCTAAATTAAGTATTTTTCCTCACGCTCCAACTTTGTAAAAGGCTAAATTTCGATCTTAAGTTTACAACTTATTTCATTAATTGGAAATTTTATAACTTTTCTGAGTCACTATAGTCTAAATTAAGTATATATTTCCTCACGTTTCCAACTTTCCAAGATCCTCTTCAAAAGTTTTTTTGAGATTTAATTTTCCAACAAATTAAACTAAAGCCAAATTTGAATGCCATGAAGGAAATAGCAAAATAATAATAATAATAATAATTATTATTATTATTATTATTGTTGTTGTTGTTGTTGTTGTTGTTGTTGTTGTTGTTGGTGGTGGTGGTGGTGGTGGTGGTGGTGGTGGTGGAGGAGGAGAAAATAAATATGCATAACTTCACTTTGTGATCTCCAAACAACTCTAAAGTTTATTTTTTTTGGATATAAATAATATAATAGCTAGTGTAAAAATATTTACAAAATTTTACACTATAATTAATCGTAATGTGTGATAGTAATTAGTTACTATTTTATATTAATGCTAATTAATAATTATTTAATATAATATATAAATATATTATTACAATGATATGATTGCATAATTTTTAAACATAAAACTTACTCTTCTTCTTCTTTTTTTTTCCAATGATTACATATTTTTTACGCATAAAACATGAGTTCATTACTCACATGGTCACTCAACTATCCCAAATTATCTCCTAAAGCCACTTTACTTTCGTTTGTAACAACAAAGTCACTGAACTATGCATATTGCACTCAGAAGGTCACTCAACTAGATTTTTCAAATTTTGGATTGCCAAATACCTATTTTACCCTCTAAATTATAAACATTTATCTTCTTTTTATTTTTTTATTTTTTCATATTATAATTTCTCCTTTTTAATTTATATTATGGACTTACCTATAGAATACATAAATATTGTTTATAAATGATGTTTAGCTTAAAGTATATATTTTTTTATGTATATCGCCTCATATTATACTCTTGTTTCGTGAATTTGGGATGTTAAATGATATGAATTATATTAATTTGAAGTGTTTTTACTTGTAGGAATGATTCGGGAGCAAGTGGGAGCAAAACGTGCAAGATTTGAAGCTAAAACGGACAAAATAAAAAATGAGGCCAGTTGGGGCGCCACAGGCAGTGCCTGGCGCCACCTGTGGCGCCAAAAACAGTGTGCTTAAATTCTGGGCGCTAGGGACGGCGCCTGGCGCCGAGCTGGGCGCCAGTTACGAGAATTTTATCCTATTTCGCCCGGGACAAGGTTATTTCGGCCCTAAACCTATCCAACATGTATAAAAACCATCCTAAAACCTATTTTGAGGAGAGAGACGCCACTTTAGAGGAAAAACACACACGGGATCGTGAGGAAGCGGAGAATTCTCAGTTTTCTTCATCTTTTTCTAGTATTTTTTATTGATTCAACAATTATGCAATTGTTTGATTACATCATGAGTGGCTAAACACCCATTGTTCTGGGGTTGTGATTTAGCCATGAATATTGTTGTTTGATATTAGCTTGACCTTGATTATAATTCATTTAATATATGGTTGTTTCTTCAATTCTGTGTTTAATTGCTTAATTGTCTGGCCAACAGTTAGGTTCTATTTACTATCTATGCTATGCTTTGGAAAGCCGTGTTTAGATTAGAGAAGAACTGAAGAGAGCATGATCTTAACCCTTAGGGGGAGCGAATTTGTGGTTAGGATAGGAATATACCTAGTCACCGTGCTTAATTAAATATCGTGATCTTAATGCGTTCTTAATAGATTAATTTCATAGGAATATAGGCGTTAATCTATTGAGAATAGGTGAGTAGTACTTCGGGAGAAGGCTATGAGAGCATTTATCGATTAATTAGCAACCATGAGTGAATTATATGAAAGGGAGAGTTAATTAAAACACAATAGGGAGAGTTAATTAAAACACAATACGAATGGTGAATCGATCACAACCCTGGAATATTTGTCTCTACTGAATACACAACAATCAACTCGTTACTTGATAATTTAGTTAGTATTTAGAATCGTAGTATAATATAATCATATTATTGAACTTTGATTTTAGCTGGATTGAATAACAATTTTAGTGATTTCGTGAGTAGTTTACACAAGTCTCTGTGGGTTCGACACTCAACTTATCATTATATTACTTGTCGACCACGTATAGTTGCGTGTGCGTTTGGGAGCAACAATAAAGTAAAAAAATAAAAGTATTTAAGCATATATAATGCTGGAATAACAAAAAAATGAGCATAGTAAAAAAATTTATTTAGAATAATTTGTTAAATAATAATTTTAGTATTAACAACAAAAATCTAAATTTATTTAGATAATTCAGAATGAAAGAAAATAAAGGTTGTAAGATATATATTCTATGCACGTAATATAAAAATAATTATTTAAATAAAGGTATTTTTATAATATATATTATATATTCTTGAAAATTATGCTCAATTATATTATTATGTTTCTACCAACTTTCTGACGACACAAAGTTATATCACCGGAAAGCAGGGGGCTATCTGTATAGGGTAAAATATGCTATGTTTAGTCGTGCATGGAATATATACATAATATAATTGAGCATAATTTTCAAGAATATATAATGTATACTATAAAAATACTTTTATTTAAATAATTATTTTTATATTACGTGCATGGAACATATATTTTACAACCTTTTATTTTCTTTCATTTTGAATTGCGTAAATAAATTTTTGAATTTTTTTGTTAATACTAAAATTATTATTACAAATAAATTATTCTAATTAATTTTTTACTACGATCATTATTTTATTATTCCAGCATTAAAGACGCTTAAATATTTTTTATTTTTTTAATTTATAAATAATATTTATTTATTCTATAGGTAAGTCCATAATATAAATTAAAAAGGGAAAATCATAATATTAAAAAGTTTATAAAAAATAAAAGAAAACGATAAATATTTATAATTTAGAGGGTAAATAGGTATCTAGCAATCCAAAATTTCAAAAATATAGTTGAGTGACCTTCTGAGTGCAATAGGCATAGTTCAATTACTTTATTGTTACAAACGAAAGTAAAATAACTTTAGGAGATAATTTGGACACCATGTGAGTAATAGACTCCATAAAACTTAGGCAGAATAGCCTAAATGACACTTGTATTTGTGCCACTTTGTCATGCCGGTCCCCAAACTTATCATTTTGCCAACAGAACACTTACACTCGTTCAAGTCGTGTATAATAAACACTTATCATAGGAGGCCCAGTGCGTGTAATCAAATCTCTTACACGTAGACGCCACACTCATTTCTAGTGCCACATAGGATAAACTAATTGAAAAATAGGACTGGCACCCAACCTAATATTTTCTTTTATTTTACACCTTATGGATTATTCCAACGGCTTTTTTTATTTCCTCGGAAAGTATTTTTTTTTTTAAATTTGAAGAAAAAAATCCAAACTGCCTTAATAAACAACCTCATAGCCACCATTACAATCTCTTTCTTTATCTGACCACCGTGAACCATTCCTAACTACTAGCAAAGATCTTCCTTTCAAAATCCCATCCAGCAACAGAAGATTTCCTAAGGGAAGCACTAACACCGAAGCCCACAAGCGCACACAAGTGCTGCAAATCTTCAACAAAAAGTAAAACTCCAGATATGCAAGAACACTAAGCCAAAAATCAAAAGCCGTTGGGGTAGTGAACGTCCAAAGACTCAGACTCAATAGCGGCGAATTGTAACCTTGATTCACCAAGTTATTTCAGCCAACCTAACCAAAACAAGTGCAATGAAAAAACAGTAACGAGACAGAGCCAAGAGGATGTTCGCCCGAGGATATGAGTTTCACTGAAAAGTGTACAAATACCATCAGTAACGGCCACCGGACAAATTATTCCGGCGTGACCAGTTCCAAATAGCGAAACACAGTAACAATAACCAAAATAGATCCGTTCGTTAACCTAAAGAGTCGTGGAATCTGTGACGCTACTACCACGGATAGGACACTGGAGCAACATCGTCGGAGGAACGGAACTCGTCGAAACCCTACTCAGTTGGGTTTTGATTAAACAAAAAAAGAAATAAGAAATGTAAAAGATTTTTTTGTTAAAGAAATAGAGAAAAATAGTATATTTCTGCCTGATTTTGTGATTTTAAAGGCTCATCCATTGTTTACACTAGTGTGGAGGGGAAAAGAGGGATTAGGGGCGAGAAGAAAGGTGGGAGAAACTGAGAAAGAGAAGAAAATCGGGAGGGGGGGGGTGGTAACTTCGATTAACTTATTAACTTTACTTCTTTTTTTTTAGTTTAATTTATTTTTAATCAAAATCACTACTATCACTCTCTTTGCACGCGTGTATTACATATATTTTCCGCCTCATCTATGTCAATGCCACATAAGCTCGGTCAATGGTCAGAAGGATTTAGAAAATTAATTTTGAACGAGTGTAAGTGTCAATTGGTAAAATAATAAGTTTGGGGACCGGCATAACAAAGTGGCATAAGTATAAGTGCCATTTAGGCCATTCTGCCTAAAACTTACACTTTTTTTTTTTTTTTTTTTTTGCGCCGCTAATCCTCACGCAACCGCCAAAAGCAGGAGTAAACCCAATTAGAATCAGGATTCAATAAAGCCCTAACATAATAAGGCTTAAGATTTAACAATCTCCCTATAAAATCTCTTTCCATATGTAATCGCAGCCCTCAATACAAATACGGCTACATATATCCTTCAAAGAGTTAGGGCAAATTCACAAAGCTCGATCCGGTTATCAATGGCGGTCGAAACTACTAGAACGACAGGGACCGTCTCCCGGTTCAGTAGCCAAAAGGGTTACGGTTTCATCAAACCGGATGGTGGAACCGAGGATTTATTCGTTCATCAATCTGCGATCAAATCCGACGGCTTTCGTTCGCTCTACGAAGGCCAAAAAGTTGAGTTCACGATCACTAGTAACGGCGATAAGTATCAAGCCGTTGATGTCACCGGTCCCGACGGAGCACCTCTCAACGGTTCCCGGCGGTGGTAGAGGTAATAACCGTGGTGGTGGTGGTGATGAGTCCTATCCCTGTGGGAGAATAGGACATATGGCTAGGGATTGTGATCGTAACATTGGTGGCGGTGCGTGTTACAGCTGCGGGATGATGGGACATATAGCTAGGGGTTGTGACCGTAATAGCTGTGGTGGTGGTGGAAGTGGAGGTGGAGGTAGGGGATGTTACAATTGTGGTGAGTATGGACACGTGGCTCGAGATTGTCCAAGTGGTAAACACGTGCCACGTGGCAGTGATAGTGGAGCTTGTTATAACTGTGGGTTGACAGGACATGTGGCAAGGGATTGTTCACGTGAGAATGGTGGACGTGGCAGCGGTGGTGGTAGTAATGGGGCTTGTTATAACTGTGGGTTGCTAGGACACGTAGTGCGTGATTGTCCAAGTGGTAGACGTACGCCCCGTGGCAGTGGTGGTGGTGATAGTGGGGCTTGTTACAACTGTGGGTTGCTCGGACACGCGGCAAGGGACTGTTCACACGAGAGCGGTGGTCGTAGCGGTGTTGGCAATTCTGTGAGATTGGCAATTCTGTGAGATCTGGTGGTAGAGATAATGGAGGAAGCAAGTGTTATAACTGTGGCGTGGCTGGCCATTTTGCTAGGGAATGCACTAGCCCAGCAGTGAAGTGAGAAAGCTTTTTTTTTTTTTTTTTTTTTTGCTTAATATGGACAAATTTACGTGTTTAACTCATTGGTCCTAATTTTTGTCGTTTTTATTTCCTACATACATAGGTTGATATTCTTTAGAATAGTAATAATTAGTTGTTATCTGATTTGCAATCAACTGTTTCTGTTATGGAAAATTTTGATTATTGGTTGGTATACAAATACATAAAAAGCCTTTTTTCTGTGTGCAATTTTTGACTTTATCAGGGGAGTATATTTCAGTTTGGATTGATGATTTCTGTCCGTTAGTGTTTTGCGTTCTGAAAATCATGGGAAAAGCTGTTCGAATCTAGCAGGATGTTCCACTTCTTAATTTGCAGCAATTTTGTGCATTTATACATGCTTTATGTCTTAGTGATGATATTTTACCATAGGTCTAGATGAAGATTTTCTTCCACCATTCAGTCCCGTGACCTATATAAGTTACAGGTTTCAGTTGTAGAAACAACTATTAATCTTGTATTAGGATAGATTGTCTACATCATGTATACCATTTGATGTGCGGCCCTTCTCCGGACCCTGCGTGGAAGCGAGAGGTCTTGTGCACCGGGCTGCCTTTTTTACTCCTTCTAAGGAAAATGCTCTCCAGAAGTGTGATATTGACTTAACAATTGTAGTGTGATATATTGTACATTACATTATCGTTGCATATAGGTTAAATTCGATTATATATCGGTCAGTAAAATTCAAAACTTTGTCAATTACGAAATTAAAGTTAATAAACGCTTTACTAGACCGAAAATAAAATTTGATTATTGTTAGTATGATAATTAGACGTATCTTTGGCCCATTGCTATAATTTGTTGATTAGGAATCAAATTTAATACCCATAAAAGTTGTAACTTAGTTGCCAAGAATATTTAGATCCAGTTCACTTTGTATAACCATGGAAGTAAAAGAATTTAACATGATTTAAAACTTGACTAGTGAGGAAAAGAAATTGTAAAAAGTTAGCTTGAATTCCAGGAGACTCACGTCTTCAACTAAATCAAAATATGTTCCAGTGAAACATTTGAGAATACTGCTTATGTTAAATAAACACAATGATTTATTGCATTAGTGGCAACTGGCATCCAATGATCTATTGATAATGGTGAAAATATTAATCTCTGGCCAACCTCTCAATGGATCCTTAATTGTCAATCTTTGAGAAGTATCCCTATTGGTCTCCTCTCTACCGTTGATACAATTTAAAACTCTTTTTTTTTTTGGTTGTAAAAGGAAACTTTATTAGTAAAACTACGTAATATTACAAAAGGCTCTATCAGCTATCTCATTGGGATCGAAACTGACAGGGCTTACCAAAGTAGTAGAGTTTTGCATGGCATTTACATTGCCTATACTAGCTAACCTATTACAAACTTCTTCCGAAATAGACCTAGAGTATTGTTTTCCTACAGCGTCATTCTTCAAAGCTGCCTCCACTGCCTGTGTTGGTGCATAATGAATGATTGTTTTATTCATAAACTTTAACTTTTTACTGCTTCTTGCCAAAAGATGAGCTACAGAGTTAGCTTCTCGGAAGTTATGCCTGAGCATTAGTGCTCCCAGTTGTACCATTAACCACCTGCATGAGGAGATAATGTGATCATAAATTTGGTGATCTTTTTCAAATAGGGATATAACCTCCGTGGAATTGGTTTCAATTTCCAAAGGATGAAGGTTGAATTGCACCGCCATTTGTAGACCTGCTTCTAGAGCCAGGAGTTCCGCATGTGTATTGCCAATAACAGAAGTTTTTTTTTTGGAACCCCACTATCCATTTTCCATGACTATTACGGATGATTCCTCCCAACCCACCCACCTTGGTGTTATGGGTGTATGCACTGTCGCAATTTAACTTATAAAAACCTTTAGGAGGTTTGTGCCATTTGATGGGAATAGTAATAGATTTCAAGGGAATGTGATTGTAACCCGTTAAGTATTTGAAATCCGCTGCTTTGTTTAGGGTTAGTGCTACTGAGACTTTATTGGAGAGGTTGTTAACATTGTTGTTATTACGATTGAGCCAGATATACCAAAGGCAAAAGGGGTAGATATCCTCCCATTTGAGGGCTTTGAATGAGATTCCAGGATTTAGAGAGCGAATGGAGTCTATACAATTGGGATCAGGATTTCCTGGGGGGGGGGGGGGTGGGGGGGGAGGGGGTGATGCCAACGTTCCTCCAGATTGTGTGCAAATGTAAAAATTTATAAAATAGTGGTGGATGTCTTCCGTATTCTTCCTGCAAATTGTGCACACGTCATCTATATTAAGGCCTATGTGCATGAGATAGATCGAAGTTAGGGTAGNCTGAACTCCTTGCACTTATATTTGGTTTTCAGCTAGCATTGAATCCACAAATACTGTTATTGGAGATTGAAATCGACATGAAAGAGGTCCTTTCACTGATAGAAAATATATTCCAATTTATAACTCTATCTTTATAACTGCAGGATGTTAATGGATGTTCTGCAGAATCTGGTACTTCGACCTACATTTAGGGAAGGGAACACAATGACACATCTTTAGGCAGCTATCCTAGCAGGCAAGTCGAGGTCTTTTTGTATGAAAAAATTATCTAATTTATGTAATGATACTACGGAGCATAAATAAAATCTCATATTTACCACAAAAAAATCAATTATGTAGAGTTAAAAGAAACAATAACTACGAGAGAGACAAGGAAGAAAGCTAAAGAGAAATATAAATACAATGAGTCCCTTTTCTTTTTGAAAAGAGGTTTAAAGAATTAATTTCTTAAATTGTCACTCAGTCAGCTAACATTTTATGAGTTATTTCACTCATAAATATCTACATCGTTTTAGATAATAACTTACACAAAGTGATATTAGTTTTTGTGAAAAAATGCACCCGTGCACTTGAAGGACAAAAAGTCCAATGTGTGCACCGCTCAGAAAACTGCACCACTTAGGAGATATGAAAGGGATTAAACAAAACCTAGCTTTTTATCAACCAAGAAAATGTATCTACATAACATGTTGGTGTCTGTTATTCTCTCCAATATGAACTATGAAGAACTGTTTGGACAACAAGTGCTCATATTATCACAGTTGTGATTGGTTCATGTATTTTATCTTTAGCTTGGGTGGTGCCTCAACTTGGTTGGATTGTTGGTCCTAGTACTTTGCTATTGTTCTTCGTTGTTACTTATTACACCTCTACTCATCTGTAACGACCCGGCCGGTCGTTTTGAAAAATTACGTCCCGTTCGGTGGCATAAGGTCTTGAGCAGCTTCGTATTATGTGTTATGACTTGCGTGCGTGGTCGAGTTTAGTTACCGGATGAGTCAGAGTCAAATTGGAAGAAGGATTTCAGTTTTGGAAGCTTAAGCGGTAAGAGTTGACCGGAATTTGGCTTTTGTGTAAACGGCTTCAGAATGGGTTTGGAGGATCTCAACAGCTTCGTATGGTGATTTGGGACTTAGGCGTGCGTCCGGATTGGAATTTGGAGGTCCGTAGAGTAATTTGGAGCATCTCGACGAAAGTTGGAAAAGTCGAAGTTTGGAAGATGGAGAAGTTTGACAAATAGTTGATTTTGGTGATATCGGGGTCGGAATGCGATTTCGAGAGTTGGAACAGGTCCATTATGTCATTTGGGACTTGCTGCAAAATTGACGTCATTCCGGGTTGATTTGATAGGTTTCGGCGCGAGTTTTAGAAGTTGGAAGATTTGAAAGTTCATAAGTTCGATTCATGGTGCGATTCGTAGTTTCGACGTTGTTTGATGTGATTTGAGACCTCGAGCGAGTCCGTATTAGGGTATGGAACTTGTTGGTATACTTGGACGGGGTCCCGGGGGCCCCGGGCGTGTTTCGGATGTTTTTCATAGTTTTGAACAGGTCTGGTTCTGGTGTTTTCGCACCTGCGACACTTTGGAGCACAGGTTCGGCTCCGCTTCTGCGTGAGCCTGGTCGCTTTTGCGGTCATTGTGGCCTGGGAGCTCGCTCGCTTCTGCGGAGGCCGGCACGCAGGTGCAATGGCCGCTTTTGTAGTCCAGCGATCGCACCTGCGAAGAATCTAGCTTCTGCATTCCATTTGGCGCTTCTGTTGGGCCGTTGGTGCGCCTGTAATTCCACAGATACGGATCTAGGCCTGTCTAGCTGAGTTCGCAGATGCGAACGTTTTCTCGCAAATGCGCGAGCGCTGTCGTGCCCCATTTTTCCTCGCGGATTCTGGGTTTTGACATTCATTGGGAACAACTCGTTTCCTTTTGGGAATTGGGTATTTGAAGAGTCGCCACCTAACGGATTAAGGTGCGTTAGGGCACCTAGAGCAATTAACTCATATAACTAGTTTGCATCACCAGAGATTAGGGTAAGGGCTCAAAATAACCTTGAGGGGAAGGTGTGAGGTACCCCTCGCGGTCCACAACAGTGGGTCCCGGCCGAAAATCAGTTGTGTGAATTAGTCATTTAACAAGTAAGCAGTCTAAGCACACATTTGCTAATAAAGGAAGTTTAGGGATAGGTAGTCTAAGCACACATATGTTAATAAAGGAAGGGAAGTCCTAAGTTGGTTAGCCTATAGGATCACATCTGTACAATACCCGGTAAGCCTTTCTCAAATAGAGGGGTTACACGTGGCATTAACGCACAGGTCATCATATCCTTTTACTACCCATTACCCTCCCCTTAGCGGTTATATAAGCGATTTTTAATTAACGACTCTAAGCGTGCTTTACTCGTCACTTCCTTGTGGTCCTGGAGGTGTTTAGGACCTCTAAATTTAGGCAGTTCTAGACTTTCATAAGGTGTCTAAAGGGTAAAATCTAAGCGACAAAAAAAAACATATAGGACTATCAAATAGAGAAACAGTTAAGGGGGCTCATATTTACCTCCACACATAAACAAATAAGTAGCACGTCTTAAACACAGATTTCAGGTAATTTCAGAGAAGTCCTAGAGCAGGGTATCTAAATAAGCATCACAAACATAGAATATGCAGCATTGTTTTAAAGTGAGGTGATATAAACCCAATCAGTTTGCCTACTGATTTTAAAACCTGTTGAACCTGGGCAGTTTCACACATAAATAGAGCATAATTTCACAGTTTTATAAGACCAATTAATTACCAAAGGCTTGCCTAGCCGTGGGCCTATAATACCCTATAAACACGCAATCGTAATTCTGGGGATTAGTTAAAACAGCTTGAGTTTTATTAAATCCTATAGGCATGCTGGTCTAGGTGCTGATTGTTACAAGAGTTGATTTCATGCGCATTTATACTAGAACATGATGTCTATGTGTTGGGGCTGTTTTTAAACCTCTTGATAGACATGATTCGAAGCAGATGCAAATATAGTCCTAAAGCAGGATTTCTAATGCACAGAGAGAGATGGTCATTTTATTAAGCGTGATTACAGCAGTAGCTTAATGACAGGATTTTCAGGTGATGACAACTTATGTAGAATCAGAAATGAAGTGATGAATTATAACATGTTTTCTAATATGCAAAGGCAGTAAACGTGAGTATCCTAAGGCAGGATTTCTAATGCAAATAACACAGACCTATGACATGTTTCTAATGCAAGTAACATAGCATATAGACCTAAAGCATGATTCCTATTGCAGATAAGCACAACATAATCCTAAAGCATGATTTCTATTGCAAATCATCATAATATAAACCTAAAGCAGGATTTCTACCCGGTTTCCCCACAAAAATCATATAGGAACCCTCCCCTTTTTACTAATTACCCCAATATCTGTTTACAAGAAATTATTATTACAGACCAATAGTGAATGAATTACATAAAAGTAAAGTATGTTATAGGGAGCCTGAATCAGGCCCAAAATAAACCTGGGAGTGCCAGGCCTTCAGAACAGTCTCAGATGCCAAGAATCGCATCGCCAATAGTATGTCCTGGTGTGTCAAAGTGCCCTAAAGATCTCAGGGATCCCGGGCAGTGCTCACACCAAGACCTTTCTTAAAATAGAGAACTGGTTATGTGCAGTGTGGAAGGGCCAGCCCCAGTATGCCAGAGTTCGGAGAAATCTCATGGATTCCTAGGCAGTACACACACTGGATGGGCAGAACTTAATAGTCTAAGAGTAGAGTGAGAGTGCTTGACATAGTTTTGAAAGACCAAGTAAAACAGTATAGAGATAATTTTTAAGGGTGGAAAGATTTTCAGGAACAAAAACAGTTTAAGAAAATACTAAGAGAGGAAAACAGTTTTGAAATCAGTTCAGAGAAGAGCAAAGATACAATCAGACAGACTTAGAACGCTTAGAATCACAACCATTTAACAGACAGTTTACACATATGGGTGAAGGGGGTTGGGAACATATAGAGTTCATATCAGGGATACATGAAGGGGGATGCATATAGACAACAAATGCACAGAACGCTTAGGTGTCTATTGATTCAGAGACTTAACAAGTTAGCCATAATAATAGGCAGTTAAAACATAGAGCAGGAATGCAGAAAAATCATGTTGTAAACAAGGGTGCATTGGACAGGATTAGCCATACAATTAGGGTTAATCAAGTTCATTAGGAGGCTAAGTTGCTAACATGATCACACCAATTTGAAGGGAGTAAACAAAGACTAATAAACATGCTGGCCAAGTATTAAACAAACGAGTGAGACTTAGATATGCTGATTACACACTTGAACAAGAGAGGACAGAATTTAGACTTGCTGAATAAACCAGTAAACAGGAAGACAAAATGAACACATAGCCAATTAAACTAGTGCAGGAATGGAACACATAGAGTTTGAGTTTCAGAATTGAACTAGGGACATACCAGTTAAAGAAGCAAAGCGCAGAATGTAAAGCAAGTATAGTTCCACTGTCTAGCCTTGACTTTCAGCCGGCTAGACCAACAATTAACACAAACAGCAGAGAAAGAAGAGAGAGTTTGAATGTGTGAGTGTATTCTGAACTTAGTTCCTATCTCGAGAGGTAAAAATAAGGGTGTATATACAGCAGTTTAAGAGCAGAGCAAATAAGGTAAAAGGAATCAGCATTGAATCAATTAAGGAAATCACAGAATCCAATCGCATAAAGGAGTTCAGAATAGACCCCTTAATTAGGGGTAATTGATCAAACGGTAATAACAGGGGTCCAATTAAGGAAAGAATCTCAATCATACCATGTAAAGGACTTAGTAAAAATCCATAATTATACGGGCAATCAAATAAGGTAGGGATGACCAATTAAGGTCGTAAACAAGGAAACAAGCAAGAATTAAGCACACGAATTTCTAACAGAGTAAATCAATCAGCCAAACTTTCAAAATAATACCGATTTCTGGAAAGAAATATCAACTTCCATAAATGGGAAAATGGACTAAGTAAAACTCCACAGAAACATAGAAATTAGTTGGAAAATACAGATTCTAGCCCTAATAGAGACTAATTAGGGCAAAGCCACAGAATAATGGATTTGACAAAGAAAAAATGTTTAGGTCTAAGAAATAGAGCAAAGTACTATGACTGGTAACACAGAAATTACCCAGAATCGGAGCAAAGGTTAGAAATCAGAGAATCAACTATGGTTTAAGTATTTTTGCACAAATCAGTCACGAGGATGAAAAATAACTAATCAAACACTTTAGGAGTCAGAAAACCTTTGAAAACAACTTAGGACGAACCCTAGTTTTAGGGAAAAGCCGGAATAATTAGTTAAAACCAGATATTTTCAAAGAAAACAGGTAATAGTGCTCGATTCATCTCAGATCTATATAGATCTTAGAAGGATCGATAATATCAGACTAGGGGTTTTTCATGAAAGTAATAGAGGTGAGAGAATAGGCCAAGAGACCATAGATTCGTAGAAAAACAAGAGGAAACTCTTACTCACAGTCGATAAAATGGCCCGAGACAGGCTAGTAAGCAAAGTGTCGAACTAGAGCCGCTTGGGTTCCTCGAGATCATCTCAAGGATCTAAGAAGTCAAGGAGCCATGGTGCGTAGAAGGCCAGGACCGGCCGGAGAAGACATGGAAACATCACAGGCTTGAGATACATGCCGGTGACGGCGTTTTAGAACTAGGGTTCAGTCGAGAGAGTTGAGAGAAGAGGGAAGGGGTGACGGTGGGTGAGAGGCGTGAATGAGAGGGGTTTGGGAGGGGGGGGGGGTTAGGTCTAGGTTTAATTAAGGTAAGGGAAATGTGGACCGTTGATCTGAATGATCAACGATCAGGATTGTGTAGGGTATTGGGTCGGGTAGGTCAGATTTGGGCCTGGGTGTGTTTGGGCTAATTTTAATTGAATTGGGATTGAAATTGGGCCATTTAATTAGGCTAGGTCTGGAATAAAAGGGGTCATTTGTTAAATACCCTTTTAGTTGATAAAAACAATTTTTTAAAATAGTTAATAAAGTATAAAAAATGATTTTAATGCCTAGAAATGTTTTAAAATAACTACTTAATGTTCTAAAAATATAAAAGGCTATTTCCCGGTAAAATTATGTAATAATGCATGCATAGGCTATAATTGCAAAATAATTGTAATTGTAACCTAAAAAATACAAATGTGGCTATTTATGCAATAAATGAAACTCAGTACAAATGCAAATGATAGAATTAAGCCAAAAGTTATTATAAAACTATTTGTAACGCAGTCAGTGATTGTTAAATGCTGGGATAAATTAATTAAAATCTTTTAAAAATGTAGAATTTGTGTGAAAATTACTAATTGATGCCAATGCATAGTTTTGAAAATATTATAGGGAAAAATTGGGTATCAACAAGCGCACATGCGCTCCTTTGTCTGCAAATGCGGAAGTTCTGGGCAGACTTATATATCGAGGGTTTGGCCATTTTCACCATATTTTTGAGTTTTAGACCTCGGTTTTGGGAGTTTTTTCGTGGGGTTTTCAAGAAAATCGATTGGGTAAGTGGGGATTTTTGAAGAAAACTTTCAAAAAGAAAAATCATAATTTGACGGGCGAATTGGTATCGGAATTTGATAATTTTGGTATGGTTGAACTTGTATCGGAATGATTGTTAGGGTTTTGTAAAATTTGTCGGGTTCCGATGTGCGGGCCCGGGGGTCGACTTTTGGGTCGATTTTTAGATTTTGATAAAGATTGAGGCTTTATGACCCGAAATAGTTTTCTATGAGTTTTATTTGTTCTTTGAAGTTATTTTGGCTAGATTTGAGCCGTCCGTAGGTCATTTCACCAGAGGAGTTCATTTTAGAGTATCAGTTTGTCTTCTTTGAGGTAAGTATCTTGCCTAACCTTGTGTTGGGGAACTACCCTTAGGATTTGAGTCTTCTATGCTAATTGTAGTCCGTGTACGCGAGGTGACGAGTACGTGCTCGGGCTTACTCGTGAAAGTTGGCCTTTTAGGGTTCTTAGGTCCTTATATTCACTTTGTATGAGGTTGTTTTTGTTATGATTAAGTTCCTTCATTACTAGTTTCACCCCTACCTGCTTTAATTGGAATTAATTGCTTCATGATCCACTCCCATTGCTTATCTGACTCTTATTTGACTTAACTGAAGATTTTTACCTCTTCTATTGTCATGCTATATTTTCATAACCGCTTATCTTTATTTGAAATTATTATTATCTCTCCTATAATTGTTTAGTCTTAATTGAGGTTATGATCACTTTTCAGCTGCTTATCCTTAAGTGAATTTGTTGTATCTTCTTCGTAATTGCCCAACCTTAAAAGAAGTTTAGATATCCTATATCTTAGTTGACATGTCCTAAACTGGAATTATTTAACTCGTGTTAGCTCTCTTGTTGTTGAACCGTATATTGTGGGATCGTTGTTACATATTATTTTCTCCCTTGTTGAGCTGTTCTTATTACGCCTAGTATTCTCTATTGTGGTTATTCTTTCGGAACTAGTCTACCGTTTCTTTGTGATAGAAAGTTCTTGAGTTGATTTACTTGTCGTACTCTTGTATTTATTGTAATTGTTGATGTTGTATTTGTTATTGTGATGCACGAGGTTTCTGCCATGCGGTTGTTGTTATTATGATGCACGAGGTTTCTGCCGTGCGGGTGTTATTGGGTCGCACGAGGTTTCTATCGTGCTATTGTTACTTTTGATATTTGCACATGCGGGGTGACAAGGCAGGATATATATATGTGGGTTGCGCATGTGGCGAAACAAGGTGAGAACATTATTATGCACGTGTGGCGAGACAAGGCGGGCATTTACTTATTATTACACACGTGGGGAGACAAGGTGGGCTGTGTCACAGATCGATTTGTGGTGACTTGTGATGGCCTGGGGGCATTCTTGTTGTTGATATTTGTGTAGTGGTCCACTTAACTGTGTGAGTTCTATTTTGTGGAAAATTGTGAGAAAACATCTTACGTGCTATACATTTTCTCTATACTTACTAGCGGGCATGAGCTATGTTAGAACACTTGCACAAGCATACACATTGTTAATTCACTCTTATTGGCAAAAAGGATGGACCTTGATATTGTTGAGTATTAAATTGGTAAAGAGGGCACATGATGCCAAATGTTTTGGGTTCTGGAATTGGGACCCGTAAAATGTGAATATTCTGAGGTTTGGTACCTCGTGAATGGTTATTGTCTTGAGCCTGTCGTGAAAGGGGTCGTGTTTGTTAAGTTGTTACTTGCCTTTCCTCTATCTGTGTTCACCAGATTTCAAATTGTGTTGTGCGCATTCTACTGTGTCAATATTATGGTGTTCCGCTGTTAGTTGTTGTTTTCCTTTCTTACCGCAATTACCGTATTATTGTCATTGTCATTATGCGTAGTCCTTATATAGATATCGTACTCTGTTGTTCCTACACTTATATTCGCTCATGTTATTTAGTCCAGTAGGTGTCTTGACTGTTCCTCATCACTACTCCACCGAGGTTAGTGTTGAAACTTGCTAGGTAGCTGTGGTGTACTCATATTACACTTCTGCACATTTTGTGCAGATCTAGGTATTTGATCGTTAGCAGCTGTGCGGATCATTGCTGTGGAGACTCAAGGTAAACCTGCTGCTGCGTTCGCAGGCTTCGGAGTCACCTTTTAGTTTTTGTATTGCACTGTTTATCCTTATTTCTGAACAGTTGTATTTAGAAGTTTTCTAGAAAACACTTTGTAGATCTTATGACTTGTACTACCATTTTTTGGGGTTGTAAATTTTAAAGAGATTTCTATTTCAATTGTTAGATGTTATTTAAATGTTGTTGTTGTTTCAGTTAATGTCAGACTTACATAGTCCCTAAGACTAGGTGCCATCACGACACCCAATAGAGGGAAAATTAGGTCGTGACAAGTTGGTATCAGAGCTCTAGGTTCATAGGTGCTACGAGTCATAAGCGAGTTTAGTAGAGTCTTGCGGATCGATACAGAGACGTCTGTACTTATCTTCGAAAGGCTACAAAACTATTAGGACAAATTTCACTTCTTTCATTCCTATCATGCGAGTCTATTGATCTCAGAATTTGAGCTTTTATCATTCTATTCTCTCACAGATGGTGAGGACACGAGCTGCAGTTATCGACGATGCTGCTCCCGGAGCAGGTGTCGCTAGAGGCTGAGGCAGAGGCTGACGAGGAGCATGTGCCGCAGCTAGAGCACCTACCAAAATAGTAGTTGAGGAACCGCCAATAGCACCAGTTGGGGGGCAGGTACCGGAGGCGCCTGCTGTTACCCCTCGACTTCAGGAGACTTTAGCATTGTTCCTGAGCATGTTTGGTACATTGGCTCAGGCGGGGTTGATTCCGGTTGCACCAGCTACATTACAGACCGGGGGAGGAACCCAGACTCCTGCTGCCCACACTCTAGAGTAGCAAGTTCACGTTGGTCAGGTTCCAGGTGTCATGGCAACACAACCTATGGTTAGGGCAGCAGCATCTGAGGAAGAGCAGCTTAGACTTGCAAGGTTCAAGAAATATGACCCTCCTACTTTCAGTGGTTTGGCTTCAGAGGGTGCACAAGGCTTTCTAGAGGAGTGCCATCGCATTCTCCGCACTATGGGTATTCTGGAGACGAGTGAGGTTGCTTTTATTACGTTCCAGCTTAAGGGAGCGGCTTATCAGTGGTGGCGGGCGTATGAGTTGGGTAGCCCGGCCGATGCAGCTTCACTTACATGGGTTCAGTTTTCAGAGATGTTACCGAGAGAGTTCGTACCTCAGTCTCTTCGCGATGCATGGCGCGGTGAGTTTGAGTAGTTGCGCCAGGGCACTATGTCAGTAATAGAGTATGCCGTTAGATTTAGTGATTTGGCTAGACATGCACCGGCCTTGGTCGCTACAGTTAGAGAGCGAGTCCGTAGGTTCATTGGGGGGCTCACGCATGATATTCGGTTCAGCATGGCTTGGGAGTTGGAGTCGGATGTTTCATTTTAGCAGGTGGTAGGGATCGCTCACCGGATAGAGGGCATATGGGACCAGGAGAGAGAGGACAGGCGATGCCAGGAGAGAGAGGGCAGGCGAGGTCAGGAGAGAGAGGACAGGGAGGCGAGGAGGCCTCATAGACCGGAGGGATCCACAAGTCCTTATTTTGGAGGCAGGGTACGACATGGTAGAGGTTTTGAGGGTCAGCAGTTCAGGTTACGCTTCAGGCTTTGCACGGTGTATCAGGTACTCAAGGGTCTCAGAGTACTCGTAGTGCACAGTTCCCACATCCACGTCAGCAGAGGGTTTGCTTTGAGTGCAGAGATACCAGCCACATGGTGACAGATTATCCCAGACTTCGGACAGATGTTTTACAGCGAGGTATTCAAGCGAGTAGAGGGCACCCAAGAGGGGGAGGCCCGACCTGTTGATGTGTTCCATACAGTATGCCTGAGGCCACTGCGCCAGATGATGTCATACAGGTATGCTTTCGGTTTGTTATAGAGGAGAACCATTCGTATTTTGTTTTAGTTCTGTTTATCGGGGTGAGTTCCCCTATTTGTTGCTCCACCTATACGTGAGTTCATGACATAGTATTCTGTTTATGTGTTTGCCCCTGTTGGGAGGTTCTATGAGTGGTGGGCCGTGTCTATCGTTTGTTTTTATTCATTATTGAGAGTTACAAGACTAGAAGTGAATTCCTGTGTCCACTACGGTAGGTTTTGATGTGGTTCCTAAGTAATTTTGTTATGATTTGTGATTTAGATGCTCTATCGGTGTGAGAGCCAGTATTTGTCGTAATTTTGTGACGGAATTGATCTAGTGGAAGGTTTCAGCTGGTTTGATGTATATCCTACTTGTGATTTAGAGTTGAGGGTGGGACCCTCGCGACTTCATGTGACTTGATATGTTTGGACCGGGCTACGTGCCGTGGTGAGAGTTATATCAGGATGAGATCCTTGTGATTTGTTCATATACTTGATTCTCCCTTGTTATATTGATTCGTAGAATAGTACTGATAGAGAGTTGTGCCTGTCAGACTTGGTTGATAATTCTCTTATGTGTTTCTCCTTACATATTCAATCATTTTCGTTCTGTGCTTCTTGAGTTTTAGCTTGCGGGGTGTGTGCCCGGTGGTGTTAGTTGTGACTTGTTGATTCATGTGTATAATTAGGAGGTATTCGTGTTCCTTCCATCGCTGTCAGTGTTGTGGATGTTTGAAACAGAGTTCTAACGTAAAAATATTAGCCTAAATAATGTAGTTCTACCCAAGTTTTATTATAAATATTATTCGAAAGAAGATTATTTAAAAAAGTAACACACTTAAAAAGGTATAAAATATATTTTATTTTTCAAAAACTTCCACATGGACAGGAAAATCCACGTGGCATGTGAGTGCATGCCACTTTTCTAGAATGAGATCGTTTAAGGGGGTAACAAACTATCGAATAACCAAGTATAGGGGGAGTAATTAAGACCACAGATAGTTCAAGAATATAACCAATAACGCGTGCCAAGTTTAGCAGAGTTTTAAGGTATTTTGCCTAAAAATAATAATAACATCAACAACCTCACGAATGACCTTTCTCATAATCTTGTTTGCATGAGCATAATGAATATAAGCTTTTCGCAAAAAGGCATGCTAATCGCAAAACTCTCCATACAATTAATGTTAAATGATATCCTCCTCAACTTAATAATGTAAAGCTTAATATTAATGGAGCCTTTTTCAATACAACGAGCACCGGGAGAGCTGAAGTCTTCACGAATCAAAATGGAGATTCTAGGACTTTAATTCAAGATTTATGCCTTGAATCACACTCTTGCTGAACTCCTTTGTAATGGCTCGACCGGTCGTTTTGAACATATGCATTCCGTTCAGCTATTTGAAGTCTTGAGCAGTATCGTATGATGTATTATAACCTGTGTAAATCGCCGGTTTTGGGGTTTAGGTCATTCGAAATTGAGTTGGAAGAATGCATTTCATGATTGAAGCTTTAGTGTTGGAAGAGTTGGCCAAGTTTGACTTTTTAGCATTTGACCTCAGAGTGTAGTTTTGATGGTTCCATTAGGTCCGGATTGTAATTTTGGACTCAATCATATGCCTGGATTTGCATTTGGATATTTCTAGAAGGTTTCGATGCTAATTGGCAAAAGTTTGACCGAGAGTTAACTTTGATGATATAGGATTCAGATTGTGGTTCCGGAAATTGGAATAGCTTCGTTATGTCATTTGGGACTTGTGTTCAAAATTTGAGTTCATTCCGGGTTGATTCGATATATTTCGGCGCGAGTTTTGAAAGTTGAAAGTTCATTTAAGTTCGAGTTGAGGTGTGATTCATCGTTTTGATGTTGTTAATGTGATTTGAGGCCTCGAGTAGGCTCGTGTATGTTACGGGAATTTTTGGTATAATTGGACGGGTTCCCGAGGGGATCGGGTAAGTTACGAACTTGGTTTGGATCTTTTTTTTATCTCTTGTTGAATTACTGAAGATTTCTGGTACTGGTGTAGCCGCATCTGCGGAGTCTTGGTCACAGAAGTGGCTTCGCAGATGCGGGCTGTCCATCACAGAAGCGAGAAGAGGCTGGGTGAGGAAGATCACATAAACGGAGAATTGAGCGCATGTGCGGATGCGCATGTGTGATGAATTAGAGCACAGGTGCGAAGGTCTTCCAGAAGCGGAGTTTTCTTTGGGCCAAGCTGTTTTCGCAGAAGCAAAAAATTTCACCGCAGAAGCGGGGGTCGCAGATGCAATGATATGACCTCATATGCGATGAAGCCTGGGCAGAACTATATTTCGAGACTTTGTCGTTTCTTTTCACATTTTTAGACTTGGAGTTCGGTTTTGAGAGACTTTGAAAAGGAATTTTACCATACGAATTGGGGTAAGCATTCTCTACTCGGTTTTGATTTGATTTCATGAATCTATCTTCGTTTTTTGTCATTTGATTGAGGATTTCAAGAGAGAAATTGCGGGTTTTTGTCTAAAGTTTCATAGAGCATATTTTTGAGTTTTGAATATCGATTCAGAGTCGTATTTGGGTGAAGCTAGTATGGTTGGACTCGTAATTGAATGGATTGTTGGATTTTTTGATTTTTGTCGAGGTTCCGAGGTGCGAGCCCGGGTTTTACTTTTGGTTGACTTTGGGGTTTTGATTAAAGATTCTACCTTTATCATTTGGAATTATTTCCTTAGGCATGATTTGATGTTCTTGAGTTGCTTTTGGCTAGTTTCGAGTCGTTCGGAGGTCAATACATGCGGGATGGCATTATTTGAGCATCGCTTAGCTTGCTCGGTATTGGATTTGGCTTCCTCAAGGTAAGTAACACTTCTAAACTTGGTGCTGAGGGTGTGAACCCCTAAATATACGTGTTATGTGTTTGGTGATGAGGTGCCGCACATGCTAGGTGACGGGCATGTGGGCGTGCACCGTGTGAATTGTGACCCGGTTATATTCTGTGGTACTGTGTAGTTACCTAATCTTATTAGTATCCATGAAATCTCTATGTGTTAGAGTAATTGAGTTGTGATCCATGTTAGAAACCATGTCTAGGCTACATGCTTATCCCGTTGGGACCTATTGAGGTCATTTCTGCTATTGAGTTATTTTGCTTACATTGCAACTACATACTCAATCATACGCATTCATTTGCTTATCATATCTCAGTCTCTGTTACCATTTATTGATACATCACATCATTATTTTTTGGGCTGATTTTCATGACATTGTGAGCCCGAGAGACTTTAGAGATTGATGACTGATTGAGGCCGAGGGCCTGATTGTGAGGATATTTATGGGATTGGGCTACACGCCAAAGCATCTGTAACACCCCGTATATTTGAATCAGTTGTGGATGCATTAAATGAGTATTAATGTGATGGTTATCAGTTGGATATGATAATAAGTTTACAAGGCATATCATAAGTGATTTGGGGTCCAAGGAGAGGCCTAAGTCTAAGTCAAGTTTGAAAATTTCATGATAGACTAAAATTCCAAATGATCACGCACAAGACCAAACTTTGCATGAGCATATATACATTTATATAAGGTGTTATGTGATGCAAAACCTATCAAATTCAAGATCTTGGAGTCTAGTTTCTAACACTTCAAACCGTTCGTCATTTGAACGCTACTACCAGAAGTTATGACCAAATTACCAAAAGCTGCTAGAATTTTACACTACCGCACCACCCAAGCCCCATGCGGCGCGGCTGCGTAGATTTACAGAGAACTTCTAAATTTCATTTCTAGTCACATTTTACATTACCGCGCCGCCCCATGCGCCGCGGCTGTGCAAATCTTGGTTTTTTTTCAACTCGACCCTATTTTGATATAAAACCTTCGGGGGTTATTTGCCCCACTTCATTTGGACGAATTTTAGGGTTTTCCTCCACTCACTCAAGACCTCCAACCCCTCCCATATTCAAGGTAATCAATTCCCATTATCTTGGTGTGAATTTTTCACGACCCAAAATCTAACCATGATCGTGATGGCGCATATCGTGTTACAAGGCAAGCCTATTCCCCAAAATATTACTACTAATTTGATTATAAGAATTTAATAAAACATTTCCAATAATTTAGTTCCTGATAAACTAAACCAACTCTAAATATAAATAATATAAAATACGGAAACGAGTCCCAAACATCAGGGTGTCACTAAGTCATGAGCGTCTAAAACTATAAACTATGATATATAAACTGCTTAACTGTCCGAAAGAAGAAATGACAAGAGGAGTAACAAGGTCCTGTGGACACTAGCAGCTACCTTGCAATCTCCACAGATAGCCGGCCTGAACTCAACGATCGCCGCGCTCTAACTCACCTGGATCTGCACATAAAGTGCAGGGTGTAGTATGAGTACAACCGACTCAGTAGTAACAAAAATAACTAATGAACTGAGTAGTAGTGACGAGCTAAGTAAGACATTCCAATTATTTATTTTCACAATTTAAAAATAAATAGAAATAAACAGGTAAATTCCATAACTTAGTAAATGCCACAAAGAAATTTAACAGATAAATGCAGCAATAGCAAAAGTAAATGCAACCTCATAGCAATGTCACACCATCACTCAGCACTCGCACTCAGCACACAACACTCAATACACTCAATACTCTGCGCTCACTGGGGGTGTGTACAGACTCCGGAGGGGATCCCAAACCCCAAGATCTAAGCACGGTCAGCTCACGTGCTACGTGGACAACTCACGCGCTACGGTATCAATACCTTGACCCGCACGGTCAGCTCACGTGCTACACGATAGCTCACGCGCTATGGTATTGATATCCTCACAACCAGGCCCTCGGCCTCACTCAGTCATGTACCTCACTAGCCTCACCATCATCAACAAATAAGGGAACACATCCCACATCAAGTATCACAACATATTAGCAAATAATAGAGACTAAGGTAAACACGTACAATAATTTCTATGACTGAGTACAAATAATGTGAGCATGAATAAAGCCTGAACATGATTTCTAACATGAAGGCAAACAAGTTAACAAGTAAACACATAACCACAGATAATAGCCATTAGGCCTCACAACCTCACGGGATGGACCAAGTCTCAATCCCTCGCGGTGCACACCCACACGACTGTCGCCTAGTGTGGGTATCACCACCAAACAATCACATGATATCGATTTCTCCGAATTTATACCCTCAAAGCCAGAGTTAAAACTGTTACTTACCTCAATAGCGTAAAATCCTACTCCGCGATGCCCTCGTCTCTGGACTCGGTTTTCAAAAGCTCCGAGTCTAACCAAAATCAGAATAATACTATCAACATGGGCTAAAGAATTGAATTCCAACAGAAAAACTACATAAATAGGCCAAAAACCCCGAAATAGGCCAAAACCCGGCCCCACGTCTCGAAACCAGTCAAAAATGGCAATAATAATCCTCGTCCTCTCCCAAGTCTAACCATATAAAATTTGTCAAAATCGGACTCCATTTGGTCCCTCAAATCCTCACTTAAATCTCTCCAAAACTCAAACCCTAACTCCCTCAATTTCACTTTGGAATCATCAATCAAATCCTAAAAACGAAGATGGATTCATGAAATATAACCAAAACCAAGTAGAGAACACTTACTCCAATCCATAGAGTGAATAATCGCCTCCAAAATCGCCCAAATCCGAGCTCCCCAACTCAAAATATGACCGAATGAACAAACCCTTATTTTGTATATTTTTCTGCCAGCTATTCTGCCTCGTTTCTCGTGCCAAATGATTCGGAAACTCATATTTTATGCCTCCAATGGGTTCCTTGTGAAATTCTAGTCAAGTTAGGCTTTTGAATCACTCAATTTGACCTTATAATGAAGGAGATATGTAGGTTTTAATATTTGCAAATAGTGCAGATTTTTAAATACGCCGTCAGCGGTAATTTTGTAATTAATCTGAAAAACTGGCAACCTAATTCTTAGTAAAATGACCATAAAATCCTCATACGATGTCCAAATTCGATGATTCTTTTTAATACGGGTCCGTAATTATGATACGGATCTAATGCTTTAATCAAAAAAGAAATCGGAGCTCATTTGTTCAATATGAGATCATTTATGCTTGAAGAAACAGCGTCGCAACATAAGAAAAATGAGCGCAACACAACCCAAACCTCTCTGAAACTCACCCGAGGCTCTCGAGACCTCAATCAGTAATTCCAACAAGTCATATATCACTACCCGAACTTAGTCGAACCTTCGGAACACCCAAAACACCAAATCAACCTCGGATTCAAGCCTAAGAACTTCTAAACTTCCAACTTTCGCCAATTCAAGCCTAATTCTACCACGGACCTCCAAATTACATTCCGGACACACTCCTAACTCTAAAATCACCCAACGAAGCTAATCGAATCATAAAAATCCAAATACGAATTCGTTTACTCATAAGTCAGCTTTCGGTTGACTTTTCTAACTTAGCTTTCTAACTAAGAGACTAAGTGATCATTTCACTCCAAAACTACTCTGAACCCAAACCTACCAACTCGACACAACTCAACACAGCTGAACAACACATAAATAAGCATAGATGGGGGAAAATGGGGCTGTAACTCTCAGAACGAAGGACCGGGTTGTTACAGAATTCCATCATTTATACCCTAGTATTGATGAAATCTACACATAAAATACTTAGATCTTCAAGAGATTTCTTCAAGAACTCAAAGAAGGGTTTTGCAAGATTTCTCCCAAAAAGGTAATCCTACACCCTTAGACTTACATGTATGGATTTCTTAAGGAAATATGAGTATGAATAATTATTGGAACTCTTGGTATGATGATTGGAAACCATAAGTTCCCCATTTAATTACATAACTATTACAGAGATTGAAAGATGATTATGTAATGGAACTTTGTTGGTTGGGTGTGGATGGATGGTCATATATGTGATGTTGCAAGTTATAAGTTGGTTAATCATGATTTTGGGATAAATTGTTGATGAGTAGTGGTAGTTGGATATGAACTAATTATATGGTGATGAGATGTAGATATTTATGCCTATATGGTGTTTGATAATATGCCTAAATGGCGTAAGTTATGGAATTTGTTACTAATATTGGTTCCATTGGATGTTGCTATTGTAGATTGAAGGTTCTTAGTATTGTCAATCATTGTAGTATCACTAAGGGGCGAAATTGAGGTATGTGAAGCTAACCTTATTTACGTTTGGGAATGTTTATGATTCTCCCTACGTCCCATCCTTTATGATTGTTACGAGTTTCCTCATAAAGTAATTATGTCTTAGTTCCATGGATTGTTGCAGAACTTCTATTCTCTAGCTTCACAACTTGTTCATGACTTTCATTCTGAACATTGTGAGCTAAGTGCGTATTCAATATAGACTTGGGTTTGATGCCCCGAGTCTCAGTATTTATTACTCAGTATGTCATAAACAATCGAAGTTTCACTGTTCATAATCGGTTCAAGGATTCATGTCTCAGTCTAGTCATATTCAGTATTCCAGTATTATGTAACTCAGTGTGATTCAATATTTTAGTAGCATGTATTGCAGTATGATTCTCAGTTCTTGATTTTAAATCTCTGAATGTTGAACACCTGTATTTGGGCCTGAGGCCGTAGTATATGCTTTATGCATGTTTGGGCTTGAGGCTCCAGTTTATGCTTTATGCATTTTTGGGCCTGAGGCCGCAGTTATGTATACGTATACTTGGGCCCGAGGCCGCAGTTTGTGCACAGATATATTGGGCCTGAGGCCGCAGTTTAACATACAGATAAATAGGCTGTTCATCATTCAGAAGAGGGAGTATTCATATCCTTACTTCCTTTGTTCTGTTCAATTATCAGTTATCAGTTATCAGTTATCATTTCAGTTTCAGTTTCAATAGTTATCATTGCAGTTATCAATTATCATTTCTCAGTTGTCAGCTTAGTTTCAGTTTCAACATTTATAATTCTTTCTTTCAGTTGCTTTCCATACCAGTGCAATTCAAATGTACTGACATCCCTTTTTGCCCCGGGCCCTACATCTCACGATGCAGGTATTGATTTACAGGTTGACGATTCAGAGCGTTAGGATTCTCGTACCAGCTATTTGGTGATACATAGTTCTTTCGGGTGTTGATACCCAATTTTTCCCTACGTATTTTATATACTCAAGATGTTCTCAAAATAGTATGTACATGCATATATAAGCATGCCCAAGAGTTTTGGTATCTTTCCCTTATTTTAAAGGTTTTTAAAATTAATTTGTTGTCTATTTTAATAGTAAAGAATTCAATAATTATTTTCGGACTATCATTGTTTGATGAATAATTTATTTTTATTTCATATTTACACCAAGATATAATTAATGTGATTTTTTTGCACATTTTTATAAAATTTATTTGGTATTTTAAAGGCTAAATTGCTATAATTGCGATTATAGCCTATTTTCCGATTAACAGTATTTCGCAATTACAAAATTGCTCCCAGTACTTTTAATTAATATTTATATGATTATTAATCAATTTAGTGCTTTTAACTGGTTTTGGAAACTATTTTAACTATTTTTAAAATAAAAAGGGAAGAAATGGCCGTTTAACATTTAGCCTCGTCCATTTCAATTATAACCCCTTTGCAATTTCAATTTTAACCACAATTGAGCCCAATCGCAACCAGCCCAAATTTTAAACCGACCCAATCCATAAAAAACCGATCGGATCCCCCCTTTTAATCTCGGCTGTTGATCTAGAAGATCAACGACTCAGATTGATTATTTCCTTTTTAATTCACAGACGACCCCTAACCCTAATTCATTTTCCTCCTTCAGCCGCCCTTGAACTCCCAAATTCTCTCAAGGCTCCCCGAAACCCTAGCCTCCCCTACCTTGTTCCACCATGTTTTCACCAGCGTCCATGGCTTCTCAGGCCATGGACAGCCTATATCCACCTCCTATGGCTCCTGCATGCCTGTTGTTCGAAGGATCGAGGCCAGACTTCGAGGGTCTTCACCCAGGCCTTCACTGATTCGAAGATTCCGGCCATCTCCGGCCTTGCTCCGGTGGCTCTTGGTCTTTTGAGCCTGTTTATGACATTATCCAACTTAGATCGGGTATTCTCGAAGCCTTTCTCATCTCTAGGGTTCATCTGGAACCCTAAATATCGAGGTTCTCTCCGATCATTTTAGATCTGTTACATATTTGCACTGTTGCTTAAGTTTCTTAAACCTTTTTTTTTCCGATTTTCTTTCAAAAAGCACTTCTTTTCGATTAGGGTTTCTGGAAAGTCCTTAAAATGTTTCTGACTCTTCTTCTTCTCTTTTCTTGGTGTGAATCGATCCCTGCTATGTTCTTACTGGCTCTTTTTTGACTCACATGCCTTTCGTGTGTTCTTATATTTGCCTTGTTATGAAATTTATTTTATTATGCTCCGTTCTATCTCATATTGGTTTTTCACCATGCTCTCTCATGTCTATCTTATGTGTTCCTCTGCTGTATTTTCCTATTGAGTTTTGATCCTTTGTTTGCCTTTACCGGACTTCGCCTGGATTCTTTCTAGATGTGTTTCATCGACTGTTTCTTTAAGTTTACACTACCTGAAATCATTTAATTTTCAAGCTTTCTTGAAACTTGTTTCCTGTACTGGTTCCTATGTTCTACTTGCTATTGTGCTTGTATGCTTCTCATGAGACTCTGAAAAGGTCTCTGAGCTCATCTCGATAGTTTGCCTCTTCATCTCTGTATCAAATTCGAGTTTAACCCTAGGATTTGGGGGTTTTCTTTGGCTAAATTTGGTTTTATGTCTGGACAAGGGTTCTAGTATGAAACCTTGAACTCTCAGACTCACTTCGAGTTTATGAATTGAATTCGAACCTTTTTCTGCGTTTGTGATCTTGAAACCCTCTTGCTTGACATGTCTATGTGTTTTATACGAGAGCTTCTCTTTCAAAGGTCTTGCCAACTATTAATTGATTCTGAATTCCTTTAATGTTGCTTATTTGATTGTTACTGTTTTTTCCCTAAATTAAAACTTTCCTTTTACCTCTTTTCTGACTCGAGCAAGGCTTTCAATGGGATTCTTTACTGGTTATTTTACTGATTCCCTTTCCTTGTTTTACAAATCAAGTACCACCATGTATCTACCCTTATTTGTCTACCTTGCACGAGGTATTTACTTGATTTCCTTCCTTAAATAACTTCTGCCCATTATCGTTTGAATTTGGACTCCTTAATTAAAGGAAGTCTATAGGCTGATTGATTTTAATTGGTACATAGTTCCTTAATTATTACTAAACTATAATTCTTGCCTTATTTGCTACACCTGTTTGCAATTATAAATACCCTTCTCTTTCATTAATACACACACGATTTTTAATCATCACAACTCTCTTCTAAAACTTACACTCTTGCTTCTTGATTGCAATTTGGCTTCCCTAAATCTACTGTTTCTTCCTACTTGCTCTTCTGAACTGGTATGTCCTACTTTTGATTCAAGCATCAAAATCCAATGTGTTTACTTACAAGCTTTTATGCCCATGCCTAATTTACTGCTTTATAGAGTTCAATTTTAAAATGATTACTTATGTTTGGCTATCTGTTACTGCAATGAATCCTTATCCCCATTCCCCTTTATGTGCTTGGGCTGTAGTTTAAGACATGGCAACATACAAAGTTGTTGCCATGGATTAAGACTGGGTCCTTTGGATCCCAGCCTCTTTCAATCTCCCATACCCCCATTCCCTTATGTGTATAGAGTTAAGGTATAGCTTGGCAGCCTCTAAATTACTGTCCATGGCTGAACCTGACCCTTAAAGGGTCCTAACTCTCTAATTTTTAAGCTGACAAGCTGGTCAGGGGTGTGCCAGCAGCCCAGGTGCTAGGCATGACCACCAGCCTACCCTGGCTCCCCCCTAATTCCTTTTCATTGCACTTACACTTACTCCTAAGCCCTTAAGTCCTGCCCCCTCTTGTGAGCCTTGCCTTGGGACCTTGAGTTCCCTTTGAACTTGGACACTTGAGGGTTGGCCCTTCCACACTGCACTATAATCTGTTGTGCAATAATATTTGGGGTGTAAGCACTGCTTGGAACTCTTGAATTTCCTTGGAACTTTGACACATCCCAAATAAGAGAAAGGCTTTGAAAAATCCGATTCTGGAAGTTGGTTTATCTCATATTATTAGACTTTGAGTCTGGATTAGGCTGATTAGATGTAGATGTAATCACTGATGTATTTTCATTTATTCTTTTGATTCACTTGGTTTGTCATAAGCTTTGTAATGAACCTTGTAATAACTACTGGGGTATAGTGAAAAGGGATGGGATAGAATGCATGCCAAAGGGGTAGATACCATGCCTATAGGGTGTATATTGTCTCAATTCTGCATTTTCACGTAGATACCATGCCTATAAGGTGTATATTTTCTCAATTCTGCATTTTCACGTAGATACCATGCCTATAGGGTGTATATTCTCTCAATTCTGCATTTTCACATAGAAAACATGTCTATAGGATTAATACTTTAAAATGCTGCATTCTTCACATAGATACCGTGCTCATAGGTTTTCTGCACTTCGCAATATATACCATGTCAATAAATCACTGCTAAAATTCTGCATATCACGTAGATAATATGCCTATAGGATTTTCCTGCATTTTTTGCATGTGCATCTGTCATTAGGCAATTCCACTTATAGGGCCTAAAATAAACCAATCATATCAATGACCTGCTTAGAAGATTTGTGCATAACAAGATTTGTAACACCTAGAAAGCATGCCTATAGGAGTAATCGATTAAAAGCTGGAATTGCCCACTCATCTTTAAAATCAGTAGTAATTCGTTTAACATGCTCGCAGAACTTACGATACTGTAACTTAAATATTTTTTGCAATCAGTTCATTCTTCCCCCCGTCTTTTAACTAATAGATATCATGCATATAGACCCTGTTTAACGCAGATAGATAGTTAGATAATTAATCAATCGTTAGTTTTTCTGTAACTACATCTAAGCAGGACTAATTCGGACTCCCTATCTGGATAATATGTGGTAGATCAATTCTTCCTACGCTAATTTTAATCAAGGACCTAAACAATATGTGTAAGACGTGCTAAACAATTCGTTTCTCTAAATGAGGAGGCCTACTTGAGCCTTTAATTGCTTTATCTCCCCATTAAGTGTATTATGTGTTTTTGATTGTCGCATTAGAATTTTATCCTTTTAAACCTCTGAAAAGCCAAGCTTCCTCCCTTTAGGATTAGTAGTCCTAAAAGCCTCCAGGACTGATAGGTGAGACGGGTAATAGCACGCTATAGGTAGCGATACCCTTCCGCGATTAATACCTTAACGGGGTGGGAAGGGTAGACATGGAGATGATGATCACACGATAACACTATGCGTACGATTGGTTACCGGTGTTGTGTGGATGATCCATGTGATTTATAAACCTAGGACCCCTTTCCTTATGTTACTTTGTTTAGTATCAATAAATTCTGTCTTTTCAATTACCCAAAATTCCCCTTTAATTTTTCACTGCATTATTCCTTTTCCTTTTAACTTTTTCTTCTTTGTTTATTCAATGTCTTCACTAATTCTTGCACTTAGACTCTCCCTCAAACAAATTATAGATTCCAACATGCTTGTTTGCAACCCTTATGTGTAAATTTATTTGTATACTTGTTTACATTAAAGTCACAACATAGCATGGACGGGAACCACACTAGTGGATCTTGAGGGGTGCCTAACACCTTTCCCTCGAAATAATTTCTAGCCCTTACTCGAACTCTGGTTTTTAAATTCAAAACCCTTAGTGTCCTAATGCACTTAATCATTAGGTGGCGAATCTTCAATTCTAAAACCCAATTCCCAAACGGGAATATAGTTGTCTTCCCAAATGTCGTAAACCCGATTTCGCTTTAGAAAAAGGGGGCGTCGACATCGGGGCATTATCATTACTTTATAGTCTTTCAGTATTTACAGACAGTCAGTATTTTCAGTACTCCGATAGAGGCTTCATAGACTAAAGTAACAGTTAGACAGAGTGACAAGCTTTTTTTTAACTAGTGTTGTCTACAGACATGTTTCAGACTTGTATTAGTGTTTCCACACTTTGATTTTTATCATTCAGACATTCATTTATCAGCATGTGTTAGTTTATATTCCGCATTTAGTACGTTATGATATCACATGTTGATTCATCCAGCCATTTGGTTCGCTCGGTCACATGTAGTCAGGCACCGAGTGTCGTGTTACGTCCAGGCCTAGGTTTGGGGCGTGCCATCATGTTTATTTGATTCATGCCATGATTGGCTCATTATATCACTTGGGATGGAATTACCCCTCCGGAGTCTGCACATCCACAGTGAGCGCATGTACCTACTGAGTGCGAGTGCTGAGGGCGAGTGTTGAATGACTATAAGGACTGATTGACTACGAGTGCTGAGTGATTGTAAGGACTGAGTGACTATGAGGACTGAGTGATTTGGAGGACTGAGTGAATTGATACTCCGAGAGTATGCATATGGTTTTATCACTGACTTGCATTGCATTCGATATGCACACTTGACATATAGGCATAGAGATGTATTTTACTGATGCCATTCGAAAATGAAACATTTACTGTTGAAAGCTTTGAGAAAAATCACAATTTTACAAACTTACTTGTATTTTTGGTGATTCGGTAAAAGATTTGGGTTTTCACCGATATACTTGAAAAGCATGCTTATTTTTTCGGAACTATGAACGAACTGACATTTAATCTCTGAATTATTTCTTTTAGCACTTTTATTATGTTGTTATGAACTGTTGATGGCTATTGGTGTTGGACTCCGACTTTTGTTCCAGCTCGTCACTACTTTCAACCTAAGGTTAGGTTTGTTACTTATTAAGTATACGGGGTCGGTTGTACTCATACTACACTTCTGCACCTTGCGTGCAGATGTTGTATGCTGATGTTGATGCGTACGACGGTAGCTAGATCTGAAGATGTACCTGCGTTCCAGTTGTGGCTATCATTTGTCCTTGGTATCATTAGATTCGAATTCTGTTCATTTACATTTCAAACAGATGTTGTAATTATTTTAGTTCAGTCTTGTAAAAATCTAAATTTTAGAAGCTCATGATTTGTACTACCAGTCCTTGGAAAATTCTTGTATAAAAGAAGTTGTATTATCATTTCTTCTCTTAATCAATCTCATTAAATTGGATACTTACCTAACGGGTTGGTTAGGTGCCATCACGACTAGTTAGATTTTGGATCGTGACAAGTTGGTATCAGAGCTCTAGGTTCATAAGTTCTACAAGTCATGAGCAAGTGTCTAGTAGAGTCTTGCGGATTCGTATGATGACGTCTATACCTATCTTCCAGAGGCTACAGGGCATTTAGGATAAACTTCCCATCTTTCTTTCCCTATCGTGCGACATTTATTCAGCTTGAAGCGTGACTCTTTGAATCCCTTCCACGCACTCGTATACGCATGTGAGTGTTCGGTATTAGCGGTGCATCGACAACTTGCAATTCCATGAATGTGGTGCAAGATGTGATTTCTGTGTGCTGATGATGGGCCAGTCTGGAGGACTTGAGGCCGGGTTTTTATTGTATCTTGAGCACGGGGATTTCGGTCGTGTGAGCACATGCTTTTGGACTTATATGTCCGATAGTGTCCCTATGAGTGGAACTTGTTGCTCGATGAGTGGCTGGATGGCTATATGATGAGTAAAATATGACTGTAGATGTGTTCAGATGGTTTGAATGTGATAGGAAGAGTTTTCTTAGGATGTGAAAAGGACTATTGGGTGCTTGATTTTGTTTTGGATGTGACGTATAGTCTCGAGTTATGAGTGTATTGAAGGATCTTTCATGTTGATTCAACTGTGGAACGAATTATATTCTTATGTATTATTGATGAGTTCAGACTCAGGAAGATTAGGTGATTGCGTAGTAGTTGTGGCTGTGAAAGGGTATAGAGAGATGTCAGTTTGAGGCTAAGCAGGTGGGCTGTCACCTGCAGGGTATTCTACGGATGTGTGATCCTTATGATGTTGTGTGGAGGCTTTTTTTTCTACCAGTGGGTTATATTTGTGCGATTTGAGTTTGTATTGGTTGTAATAGTTGACCTGACCTTCACGAGGATGAATGCGAGTGTAGCAGGTGATTTGAAGTATTATATAGTTTGTGTTACATGGGCTTATGAAGGATTTAGTTAAGTCTCATTGTGGTATTATGGCAGTAATGGGGTATGGTTATTGTAAGTTATCATATGTTTTATTCCATGGCTTTGAGCCAAGTGGGGGAGTCTACTACTGACGATTTGATTGCATGGTTACGTGTTGTATTTGTTTCGGTCTGAGGCATAATTGGGGACATGTTATGACTTGCAGAGGTTGGTTTTGAAGATGACTTGAGTAAGGAATTTCTGTATGCATGATGTATTACATCTTATGGATATGTGGGAGTCTTGGAAATGGTCTAGGGTTGTTCGTGATGGATGTAATATACTAAGAAAAAGGATTCACTCGGTTGCTTAGAGGTGCAGATTACTTCTTTTCGTGTTATTGAGCTAATGGGGCACAGGTCATTCGGCCCGTTTGGGCGGTGCAACTGGGAATCGAGCATAGTGGATGACTCTTGAGGAGATTATAAAGAGTTTAAGATTCGTATGTGGCATTTGAGGATTTTTCGAATTTGTATATGGCTAAGATCTGAGATTTGCATTAGATGGTGCCAGGACTTGCGGTATTTCTATATCATAATGCATTCTTCATTTCAGTATCAGAAAGGTGAATGAAATGGCTTTAGATTTGCAGAAGGTGTCTTCAGAGTCGGTGTCTTGGTTGTGCTACTTTGGGGCGCTTAAGAGGGAATACAACAGCTTATGGGCTTTAGGGCGTGTGGATTTATCATAGGATCTCTTGTGGTGAGTTTGGGTAAGGATCGTGGTGTTCTGGCAAGGAGAAGTGTCAACTTGAGGGTAATTCGGAAGGAACTCGGAGAAATAGGACAACTTGGTAGTGGGTTGGATCAGCACGGTAATGGATAGGATAGGTTCTTTGGGTACTTGTGATGTGGTGAGGTCCTACATGTGTTTTGTGGCAATGCTCTTGGAATTTGGCGACCTCCGTGGCTTGGTTGAGTTAGAGTGATTCGATTCCGGTAGCTTGGTTATGTGCAACTGGATTCCAAAGAATTCTTGATGATTTCTATCACGGTTCGAGGTGGATATTTCCTATTGGCATAAGGAACATGTTGCGTATTGGGATTTTTTCCTGGATGAGATCAAATGGAAGGTTTCTAACTGATTGGGTATGTATTCTGCTGGCGACTCAGAGTTGATCATGAGATTCTCGTGCTTTTCATATGATGGCATGATAGATGTGGTCTGTTGTGTAGGATTGAGATTTGCATGTGCAAGGTCACGGTTCAATTTTGAAGGGAAGGTCATGAATTCTTAGACAACACGGACGGTTTCAGATGTCTAGATGAATGATATTACTACTTGGTATTGCCTGAGAAGGGTGCGCATTTTAGAAGGCGCATTGTGTTTTGACTTACGGATGATTGGTATTATGGTTCTTGCTTGGTTGATCGACTGCTGATATTCAGATTTTTCTATGTGGAACGAAAGAATTATAGAAGTATTTCTTGTGGGATGATCGTGTATAAGAGATGTGTTAGATATTCAGGCAGTGGAGTTGGGATCAGATTTGGTGATTCGTGTGTTCTATGGATTTGGAGACTGGGAGTTCTCAAAAGCAGATTGTTTCGTGGTTGTGGACTGTGAAAATATGGCCAAAGCTAGCCAGATGATAGTATGTGTTAAGGTTAGGCCTTTGTGGACTTTTGGAGGGTTATTTATCTATTTGTAGATGACCGGAGTTGATTTGTGGCCCATTGGTAGGTCCAATGAGGATGTGTATTCTACACCGAGTCGAATTGGTTGACTCCATACTGCTATTGCTGAGGGACGTGCCATTCGGTTAGAGTTGATCTTATTTGTGTTCTAATATGTTCTATGAGTTACTCTTTTATGCTATGAGGGGTTGTGATTTATTGGTTATATGCACACATGGTGCGGTTCTATTTGGACCTTATAGAGGAATTTGAGGGAGATGGGTATTAGGGTGTTGAATGGTTGACTGCGCATTGGTTATGTTCTTTCTGAACTGTGGTATTGTGTTATTTTCTTATCCGTGGTTATGGTTATGCACCTTGGGTACTTGATGTCGAATTGCGCGTGGTTATTGATTTTGAGTATGATGGCTTGAGGTATTTCATATGGACCAGTGTTTGGATGGGGTCATACATAGCAGCTGGGTTATGTCGGGATATGATCCTTTGTGTTAGATTCGTGTGTCTTGGTTCCACTATTTATGATGGGTTCGTAGCATTGCGGTTGTGGTGGTGCTTGTTGAGCTTGCAGGACGGTTCTCTCATTTGAGTCATTTTTCCATTCTTGGGTACATTTGAATTGTTGCTTATTGGTGCACGGATTGCACAAGTTGTGATTTGAAGTAGTATTGGTGTGGCATGTCAATAGAATAGTTATGCTTGATGAGGTAAGGCCATTGGACCTAGAATGGATACTATCAGATTTGATTACAGTGTATTTGGAGGAATAATATCGGAGTCGGCTTAGGATTTAGCTTCGGTTCTGATTGGATGAGAGAGGGCTCCATGACGGGTTGATTTGATAAGTGGTTATGATTTTCTGCGTGTTTCTTTCATCATTGGCAGTATACAAAGGTTCAGAACAAGGTTTTATTTGATATGAGGTTTATTACCGATACCGGGTTTGTTTCGAGCAGTTATTGCAATCGGAAATTATTGCTATGAATATTTGAGTTGTGTGGTATATCATGTGATTGTGTCTTAGGTTATGGTTATGGCTTGATACAGCTTGTTCATACTTATACAGTGTGTAGATACGAGATTCGGGTCTTACGGGTAAGGTAATTCCGGATGTTGGTAATTAGATTCTAAGGTTTATAGGCTAAGGTTGAATTAGTGAACTTCGGTCATGTTGTGTTGTCAGACCTATATGGAATGGGGTGACGCGGGATCAAACCCGAATATGTGCATGGTAAGGTTACACACTGATTTGACGGCTTAGGAACAACTCTTAGCACGTTCGAGGACGAATGTATGCTAAAGTGGGGAGAATGTAACGACCCGACCAGTCGTTTTGAGCATATGCATTCCATTCAGCTATTTGAAGTCTTGAGCAACATCGTATGATGTATTATGACATGTGTGAATCTTCAGTTTTAGTTTTCAGGTCATTCGGAACTGATTTGGAAAAATGAATTTCATGATTGAAGCTTTAGAGTTGGAAGAGTTGACCAAGTTTGACTTTTTAGCATTTGAGTTCGGATTGTAGTTTTGATGGTTCCATTAGGTCTGGATGGTGATTTTGGACTCGGTCGTATGCCCGGATTTGCATTTGGATATTTCTAGAAGGTCTCAGCACTAATTGGCGAAAGTTGAAAATTTGAAGTTTTGGAAAGTTTATAAGTTTAACCGGGAGTTGACTTTGACGATATTGGATTCTGATTATGGTTACAGGAATTGGAATAGCTTCATTATATCATTTGGGTCTTGTGTGCAAAATTTGAGTTCATTCCGGGTTGATTCGATATGTTTCGGCGCGAGTTTTGAATGTTCAAAGTTCAAAGTTCAAAGTTCATTTAAGTTCGAATTGAGGTGCGATTCGTCGTTTCGATACTGTTATGTGTGATTTGAGGCCTTGAGTAGGTCCGTATTATGTTACAGTACTTATTGGTATAATTGGACGGGGTCCCGAGGGGCTCAGGTGAGTTACGGACGTGGTTCGAATCATTTTATCTCTTGTTGCATTATTGAAGATTTCTGGCACTGGTGTAGCCGTATCTGCGGAGTCTTGGTTGGAGAAGTGACTTCGCAGATGCGGGCTGTCCATCACAGAAGCAAGAAGAGGCTGGGTGAGGAAGATTGCAGAAGCGGAGAATTGAGCGCATGTGCGGATGCGCAGGTGCGATGAATTGGAGCGTAGGCGCGAAGGTCTTAACAGAAATAGAGTTTTGTTACCGCAGGTGCGAGGGGTACTGGGCCAAGCTGTTTTTGCAAAAGCGAAGAATTTTACCACAGAAGCAAGGGTCGCAGATGGATGATATTATCGCATATGCGATGAAGCCTGGGCAGAACTATATTTCGAGACTTCGTCGTTTCTTTTCACATTTTTTAGACTTGGAGCTCGGTTTTGAGAGACTTTGAAGAGGAATTTCACCACACGAATTGGGGTAAGCATTCTCCACCCGGTTTCTGTCTAAAGTTTTATAGAGTATATTTTTGAGTTTTGAACATCGATTTGGAGTCGAATTTGGGTGAAACTAGTATGGTTGGACTCGTAACTGAATGAGTTGTTGGAGTTTGTGAGATTTGTCGGGTTCCGAGGTGCAGGCTCGGGTTTGACTTTTTGGTTGACTTTGGGGTTTTGATTAAAGATTCGAGCTTTATCATTTGAAATTATTTCATTAGGCATGATTTGATGTTCTTGAGTTAATGTTGGCTAGTTTCGAGCCGATTGAAGGTCGGGACACGCGAGATGACATTTTTGGAGCATCACTTAGCTTGTTCGGTATTGGATTTGGCTTGTTCGAGGTAAGTAACACTTCTAAATTTGGTGCTAAGGGTATGAACCCCTGAATATACGTGTTATGTGTTTGGTGATGAGGTGCCGCACATGCTAGGTGACGGGCGTGTGGGCGTGCACCGTGTGAGTTGTGACTCGGTTATATTCTGTGGTACTGTGTAGTTACCTAATCTTATTTGTATCCATGAAATCTCTGCGTGTTAGAGTAGTTGAGTTGTGATCCATGTTAGAAATCATGTCTAGGCTACACGCTTATCCCGTTGGGACCCACTGAGCTCATTTCTATTGTTGAGTTATTTGGCTTACATTGCAACTACATACTCAGTCATATGCAATCATTTGCATATCATATCTCAGTTTCTATTACCATTTATTGATACATCACATCATTATTTTTTGGGCTGATTTTCATGACATTGTGAGCCCGAGAGACCTGAGGAGATTGATGACTGAGTTAGGCCGAGGGCCTGATTGTGAGGATATTTATGGGATCGGGTTGCACGCCGCAGCATGTTTATTTGATTCATGCCATGACTGGCTTATTATAGCACTTGGGATGGAATTGCCCCTACAGAGTCTGCACATCAACAGTGAGCGCAGGTACCTACTGAGTGTGAGTGCGAGTGCCGAGCGCGAGTTCCGAGGGCGACTGTTGAGTGGCTGTGAGGAGTGAGTGACTGTGAGTGATGAGTGACTATACGGAATGAGTGACTGTGAGGACTGAGTGAATTGATGCTCTGAGAGTATGCATATGGTTTTATCACTGAGTTGCATTACATTCGACATGCACACTTGACATATAGGCATAGAGATGTATTTTCCTCATGCCATTCGAAAATGAAACATTTACTTGTTGAAAGCTTTGGGAAAAATTACAGTTTTATCAAACTTACTCATATTTTTGGTGATTTCAGTAAAAGATTTGGGTTTTCACGGATATACTTGAAAAGAATGCCTATTTTTCCGGAACTACGAACGAGTTGACATTTTATCTCTGAATTATTTCTTTTAGTACTTTTATTATGTTGTCATGAACTATTGTTGGCTATTGGTGTTGAACTCTTTAGGTTTGTTACTTATTACGTACATGGGGTCGGTTATACTCATAATACTCTCGTGCACCTTGCGTGCAGTTGTTAGATGCTGATGTTGATGCGTACGGCGGGAGCTGTATCTGAAGATGTACTTGTGTTCCAGTTATGGCTATCACTTGTCCTTGGTAGCATTAGATTCCAATTCTGTTCATTTACATTTCAAACGGATGTTGTAATTATTTCAGTTCAGTCTTGCAAAAATCTAAATCTTTGAAGCTCATAATTTGTAATACTAGTTCTTGGGAAATTCTTATATAAAAGCAGTTGAATTATCATTTCTTCTCTTAATCAATCTCATTAAATTAGATAGTTGTTGATTGGCTTACCTAACGAGTTGAGTTAGGTGCCATCACGACTAGTTGGATTTTGGATCTTGACATCCTTGCACTTATATTTGGTATTCAGCTAGCATCGAATCAACAAATACTGTTATTGGAGATTGAATCGACACAACAGAGGTCCTTTCATTGAGAGAAAATAATATTCCTATATATAACTCTATCTTATATAACTGCAGGTTGTTAATGGATGTTCTGCAGAAGCTGGTAGTTCAACATACAATTAGGGAAGGGAACACAATGACACATCTTTAGGCAGCTATCCTAGCAGGCAAGTAGAGGTCTTTATCTATGAAAAATTTACCTGAAGATATTTGTAACAATCTGTCTACTTTTGGAAACCTATGTTCTAAAAGAAGCACTGCTATGTCATGTTATGTTGCAAATAACTATTCTAGTTTTAGGAATAATGACCAAATGAGACATCTAATTTACGTGATGATACTACGGAGTATAAATATAATCTCATATTTACCACCAAAAAAATCAGTTATGTAGAGTTAAAAGAAACAATAACTACGAGAGAGAGAGACAAGGAAGAGAGCTAAAGAGAAATATAAATACAATAAGTCCTTTTTCTTTTTGAAAAGAGGTTTAAAGAGTTAATTTCTTAAATTATCACTCAATCAGCTAACTTTTTTTGAGTTTATTCACTTATAAATATCTACATCATTTTAGATAATAACTTACACAAGATGATACTAGTTTTTGTGCAAAAATGCACCCGTGTACTTGAAGGACAAAAAGTCCAATGTGTCCACCGCTCAGAAAACTACACCTCTCAGGAGATATGAAAGGGTTTAAACAAAACCTAGTCTTTTATCAACCAGGAAAATGTATCTACACAACATGTTGATGTCTGTTATTCTCTCCAATATGAACTATGAAGAACTGTTTGGACAACAAGTGCTCATATTATCACAGTTGTGATTGGTTCATGTGTTTTATCTTTAGCTTGGGAAATGCCTCAACTTAGTTGGATTGTTGGTCCTAGTACTTTGCAATTGTTCATGATTCCTACTTATTACACCTCCACTCATCTTGCCTATTGTTACTACATCGACGATCATATTTCTGGCACAAGAAACTATACCTACATGGATACTATCCGAGCCAATCTTGGTGGGCTCCAAGTTAAAATTTTTGAATGGGTTCAATATGCCAATCTTTATGGAGTTACAATCGAATAAAGCATTGCATCTTCAATAAGCATGATAGCAATTAAAAAATTAGTTTCTTCCATCAACATGGTGTTCAAGCTTCTTACCAAGTTTCTACCACTCCTTACATGATTATTTTTGGAGTAATACAAATTGTCATCTCGCAAATTCTAAATTTCGATCAGATATGGTGGCTTTCAACTGTGGTTGCTATCACGTCTTCACTTCTCTATTGGTATTGGCTTAGCAATCACTAAAGTGGAAAAAAATATAGAAAAGATGGAGGAAGAATTAGCGTTGAAATAGTCAGTGCAATCGAGCAAATATATACTTGTCATCAGTATTATACGTGCAAAACACGTGCACAAAAACTAATAACACTGTGAAAACCATTAAAAATGTTATGTCAAGATAAATGAATTTGTAATTATAATTCGATGTACACGATAGACAAATATGAATTGAAAGAATAGATACTTTATACGTGCAAATCACGTGCACAAAAACTAGTACCATTTAATGTAAATTATACGTGCAAAACACATGCACAATCTTATTTCTCATCTTTTTGTTCATAAATTACCATGCATGCACCACCAACTGTTTGTTCACATGTTGGTGTATGTTATTCTCTCCAATATAAATTATGAAGAACTGTTTGGACAACAAGTGCTTATATTATCACAATTGTGATTGGTTCATGTGTTTTATCTTTAGCTTGGGCGGTGCCTCAACTTGGTTGGATTGTTGGTCCTAGTACTTTGCTATTGTTCTTGGTTGTCAGTTATTACACCTCTACTCATCTTGACTATTGTTATTACATCGACGATCCTATTTCCGGCACAAGAAACTATACCTACATGGATGCTATCCGAGCCAACCTTGGTGGGCTCCAAGTTTAAATTTTTGGATGGGTTCAATATGCCAATCTTCATGGAGTTACAATGGAATACAGCATTGCATCTTCAATAAGCATGATAGCAATTAAAAAAAATTAATTTCTTCCATCAACATGGTGTTCAAGCTTCTTACCAAGTTTCTACCCTCCTTACATGATTATTTTTGGAGTAATACAAATTGTCCTCTCGCAAATTCTAAATTTCGATCAGATATGGTGGCTTTCAACTGTGGTTTCTATCACATCTTAACTTCACTATTGGTATTTTCTTATAAATTACTAAAGTGGAAAAAAATATAGAAAAGATGGAGGAAAAATTAGCATTGAAGCAGTCAGTGAAATCGAGTAAATCTGTACTTGCCATCAGTATTATACGTGCAAAACACGTGCACAAAAACTAGTAACACTGTGAAAATCATTAAAATTATTATGTCAAGATATATGAATTTGTAATTATAATTTTATGTACACGATAGACAAATATAAATTGAAAGAATAGATGCTTTATACGTGCAAATCACGTGCACAAAAACTAGTACCATTTAATGTAAATTATACGTGCAAAACACATGCACAATCTTATCTCTCATCTTTTTGTTCATAAATTACCATGCATGCGATGCCAACTTTTTGTTCACATGTTGGTGTATGTTATTCTCTCCAATATGAACTATGAAGAACTGTTTGGACAACAAGTGCTCATATTATCATAGTTGTGATTGGTTCATGTGTTTTATCTTTAACTTGGGCGGTGCCTCAACTTGGTTGGATTGTTGGTCCTAGTACTTTGCTATGGTTCTTGGTTGTCACTTATTACACCTCTACTCATCTTGCCTATTGTTACTACATCGACGATCCTATTTCCGGCACAAGAAACTATACCTACATGGATGCTATCCGAGCCAATCTTCGTGGGCTCCAAGTTAAAATTTTTGGATGGGTTCAATATGCCAATCTTCATGGAATTACAATTGAATACAACATTGCATCTTCAATCAGCATGATAGCAATTAAAAAAATTAATTGCTTCCATCAATATGGTGTTCAAGCTTCTTACCAAGTTTCTACCACTCCTTACATGATTATATTTGGAGTAATACAAATTGTCCTCTCGCAAATTCAAAATTTCGACCAGATATGGTAGCTTTCAACTGTGGTTGCTATCATGTCTTCACTTTTCTATTGGTATTGGCTTAGCAATTACTAAAGTGGAAAAAAAATATAGGAAAGATGGAGGAAGAATTAGAATTGAAACAGTCAGTGAAATCGAGCAAATATGCACTTGTCATCAGAATTATACGTGTAAAACACGTGCACAAAAACTAGTAACACTCTGTGAAAATCATTAAAAATGTTATACCAAGATAAATGAATTCGTAGTTATAATTTGTTGTATACGATAGACAAATATGAATTGAAAGAATAGATACTTTATACGTGCAATTCACATGCACAAAAACTAGTATCATTTCATGTAAATCATACGTGCAAAGCATATGCAAAATCTTATTTCTCATCTTTTTCTTCGTAAATTATCATGCATGCGCCGCCAACTGTTTGTTCACATGTTGGTGTCTGTTATTCTCTCCAATATGAACTATGAAGAACTGTTTGGTCAACAAGTGCTCATATTATCACAGTTGTGATTGGTTCATGTGTTTTATCTTTAGCTTGGGCGGTACCTCAACTTGGTTGGATTGTTGGTCCCAGTACTTTGCTATTGTTCTTGGTTGTGACTTATTACACCTCTACTCATCTTGCCTATTGTTACTACATCGATGATTTCGGCACAAGAAACTATACCTACATGGATGCTATTCAAGCCAATCTTGGTGGGCTTCAAGTTAAAAAATTTTGATGGGTTCAATATGCCAATCTTTATGGAGTTACAATTGAATACAGCATTGCATCTTCAATCAACATGATAGCAATTAAAAAATCTAATTGCTTCCATCAATATGGTTTTCAAGCTTCTTACCAAGTTTCTACCTGTCACGACCCCAACCCCGGTCGTGACAAGTTGGTATCAAAGCCTAGGTTACTAGGTCTCGCGAGTCATGAGCCGGTTTAGTAGAGTCTCGCGGAGTGGTACGGGGACGCCTGTATTTCTCCTCGAGAGGCTGCAGAACCTTTAGGAAAATTCCACATTCTTGAAATTCTTGTCGTGCGAACTTGTTGATCCGAATGTTAAATTTCTCCTTATTCTATTCTCTGACAGATGGTGAGGACACGAGCTACCGGACATGACAAACGACCACCAGTGCCACCTACTGAGGCCACCAGAGGCCGTGGACACGGTCGTGGTCGCGGCCGAGGCAGAGCAGCGAGGGCAGCACCTATTGATCCACCAGCTGCCCCAGTTCCGAATCAGGCTCCAGCAGTACCAGCTCAGGCTCCCGCTGTGCCCAAAGTGATTCCTGGCCCTCAGGAGACATTAGCTCAGATCTTGACAGTGTGCACGGGCCTGGCTCAGGTGGTTTTAGCCACCACAGCACCAGCAGCTACTTCACAGGCCGGGGGAGGCAATCAGACCCCCGCTGCTCGCACACCTGAGTAGTTAGGGCAGGGATTACAGACTCCAGAAGCACCTCTAGCTCAGCCAGTGGTACCGGTACAGGAGTTCAGGGTTCCAGTTATGCCCGAGGATGAGCAGCGTCGCCTCGAGAGGTTTGGTAGACTCTAGCCTCCGACATTTAGTAGAGCTGAGGGCAAGGATGCCCAGGGTTTTCTTGATATATGTTAGCGGATGCTCCGTACAGCGGGGATTCTTGAGTCCAGTGGTGTGGCTTTTACTACTTTTCAGTTTACTGGAGTTGCCTTCACTTGGTGGGAGTCGTATGAGCGGCGTAGGCCGGTTAGTGCAGCACCTTTGACTTGGCAGGAGTTCTCCACTCTCTTCTTGGAGAAGTATGTATTGTAGTCTCGCAGGGAGGAGCTGCGCAGGCAGTTTGAGGGGCTACGACAGGGAGATATGACAGTGTCCCAGTGTGAGATGAGATTTTCTGAGTTGTCTCGGCATGTAGTTTAGTTGGTTCCGACAGATCGTGAGCGTATCCGGAGGTTTGTTGATGGTCTCACCTATCCTCTTCGTGTTCTTATGACTAGGGAGCGAGTGTTGGGTGCCACATTCGAGGAGGTGGTTGATATAGCCCGAGAGATTGAGGCGGTTCGCCGTCAGGATCGAGATGAGAGGGAGGCCAAGAGGCCTCGAGGTTCTGGTAGTTACAGTGGCGCTCCTTCGAGGGGCCAGTTCCAGCAGGGCCGGGGTCGTTTTGTTAGGCCCGCTCAGTCAGCTTGACCCGAGTATCGAGGAGGATCTTCAGGTCGTGGTTATCAGGGTTCTCTGCAGAGTCAGCCATCTCTCAGCGCTCTTCCAGCACAGAGTTCATCTCGTGCTCCATCTGCTCAGGGTTCTTCCAGGCCGAGTGCATCAGCTAGTCACTCCGGCGCGAGGGGTTCCCTTCAGTCTCGGTTCCCAGCACCCGGGAGGTTCTATGAGTGTGGAGAGTTCGGGCATATGCGGAGGGAGTGTCCTCGTCGTGCTACTAGCTCATCTCAGCAGAGGGGTCAGCCCTTATCTTCTGGTCCAGTTTCTTCAGCACCCGCCCCGCCAGCTAGGGGTGAGGGTCAGCAGCCAGGGGTCGCCCCAGGGGTGGTAGTCGATCGGGAGGTGGTCAGGCTCGCTTTTATGCTCTTCAGGGCAGGACAGATGCTATTGCTTCGGATGCTGTGATTACAGGTATTATTACAGTCTGCCACAGAGATGCCACAGTCTTATTTGATCCCGGTTCCACCTCTTCCTATGTGTCTTCATATTTTGCTCATCATTTGGGTACGACCCGAGGGTGTCTTGCTTTACCTGTTCATGTATCTACCCCGGTGGGCGATACGGTTATTGTAGACCATGTATACCGGTTGTGTTTGGTTACTATTGGGGGTCTGGAGACCCAAGTTGATCTATTGCTATTGAGCATGGTGGATTTCGATGTTATTTTGGGCATGGACTGGCTATCTCCGTGTCATGCTATTCTAGACTGTCATGCTAAGACAGTCACCTTGGCTATACCGGGTGTTCCGAAGATCGAGTGGCGTGGTGTGACTGACTATGTTCCTAGTAAGGTGATCTCATTCCTAAAGGCCCAGCATATGGTTGGGAAGGGTTGTCTTTCATATTTGGCATTTGTGAGGGATGTGGGAGCCGAGACTCCTAGCATTGATTCTGTCCCGGTTGTGAGGGAGTTCCCAGATGTATTTCCTGCAGACCTGCCGGGCATGCCGCCGGACAAGGACATTGACTTTGGTATTGACCTTGTACCGGGTACTCAGGCCATTTCCATTCCGCCATATCGTATGGAACCATGAGGATGTGCATTGACTACAGGCAATTGAACAAAGTAACAGTGAAGAACAAGTATCCTCTGCCTCACATTGATGATTTATTTGACCAGCTTCAGGGAGCGAGGGTGTTCTCCAAGATTGATCTCCGTCCGAGCTATCACCAGTTGAAGATCAGGGATTAAGATATTATGAAGACTGCTTTCAGGACTAGATATGGGCACTATGAGTTTCTTGTTATGTCCTTTGGGGTGACTAATGCCCCAACAACGTTCATGCATTTGATGAACAGTGTGTTTCGGCCGTATTTGGATTCGTTCGTTATTGTTTTTATTGATGATATCTTGGTGTACTCGCGTAGCCAGGAGGAGCACGCACAGCATTTGCGAGTTGTATTGCAGAGATTGAGGGAGGAGAAGCTTTATGCAATGTTCTCTAAGTGTGAGTTTTGGCTCAGCTCAGTAGCTTTTTTGGGGCACGTGGTGTCCAACGAGGGTATTCAGGTCGACCCGAAGAAGATAGAGGCGGTTCAGAGTTGGCCTAGACCTACCTCAGCCACAGAGATTTGTAGTTTCCTTGGGTTGGCAGGTTATTATTGCCGGTTTGTTCAGGGATTTTCTTCTATTGCATCGCCCTTGACCAAGTTGACTCAGAAGGGCGCTCCATTTGTATGGTCGGACGAGTGCGAGGAGAGCTTTCAGAAGCTCAAGACAGCTTTGACCACGGCTCCAGTGTTGGTTTTGCCATCAGCTTCAGGTTCTTACACGGTATATTGTGATGCTTCGAGAGTTGGGATCGGATGTGTATTGATGCAGGAGGGTAGAGTTATTGCATATGCTTCTCGCCAGTTGAAGCCCCACGAGAAGAACTACCCTGTTCATGATCTGGAGTTGGCTGCTATAGTTCATGCTTTGAAGATTTGGAGGCACTACTTGTATGGTGTATCTTGTGAGGTATTCACTGATCATCGCAGTCTTCAACATCTATTCAAGCAAAAGGATCTTAATTTGAGGCAGCGGAGGTGGCTAGAGTTACTTAAGGATTATGATATCACCATTCTGTATCACCCGGGGAAGGCCAATGTAGTGGCCGATGGTTTGAGCCGAAAGGCAGTTAGTATGGGGAGCTTGGCATACATTCCAGTTGGGGAGAGGCCCTTTGCAATTGAGGTCCAGGCTTTGGCCAATCGGATGGTGAGATTAGATATTTCGGAGCCTAGTCGGGTGTTGGCTTGTGTGGTTTCTCGGTCTTCCTTGTATGATCGCATCAGAGAGCGCCAGTATGATGATCTGCATTTGCTTGTCCTTAAGGACAGGGTTCAGCGTGATGATGCCAGGGATGTGACCATTGATGATGATGGCATGTTGAGGATGCAGGGCCGGATTTGTGTGCCCAATCTGGATGGGCTTCGGGAGTTGATATTGGAGGAGGCCCATAGCTCGCGGTATTCCATTCATCCGGGTGCCGCGAAGATGAATCAGGATTTGAGGCAACACTATTGGTGGAGGAGGATGAAGAAGGATATAGTAGGGTATGTAGCTCGGTGTCTCAACTGTCAGCAGGTAAAGTACAAGCATCAGAGGCTGGGTGGTGTACTTCAGCGGATGATTATTCCAGAGTGTGGGAGATGATTACTATGGATTTTGTGAGTGGTCTCCCTCGGACTTTGAAGAAGTTTGATTCGATTTGGGTGATTGTGGATCAGCTGACCAAGTCCGCGCACTTCATTCCAGTATGTACTACCTATTCTTCAGAGCGGCTGGTAGGGATCTTTATCCGGGAGATTGTCCGATTGCATGGGGTTCCAGTGTCCATTATTTCAGATAGGGGTACTCAGTTCACTTCTCAATTCTGGAAGACTTTTCAGCGGGAGTTGGGTACACAGGTGGAGTTGAGCACAACGTTTCATCCTCAGACGGACGGGCAGTCCGAACGTACTATTCAGATATTGGAGGACATGTTGCGTGCCTGTGTTATTGATTTTGGAGGTTCTTGGGATGAGTTTTTGCCGCTTGCAGAGTTTGCCTACAACAACAGTTATCAGTCGAGCATTCAGATGGCTCCGTATGAGGCGTTGTATGGGAGGCGGTGTAGGTCTCCGGTGGGATGGTTCGAGCCCGGCGAGGCTAGGTTATTGGGGACAGAGATGGTTCAGGATGCCTTAGAGAAGGTGAAGCTGATTCAGGAGAGGCTTCGTACAGCACAGTCGCGTCAGAAGAGTTATGCGGACCGGAAGTTTCGGGATGTGTCATATATGGTGGGTGAGAAGGTCTTGCTGAAGGTTTCGCCCATGAAGGGTGTTATGCGGTTTGGGAAGAAAGGGAAGGTGAGTCCGCGGTTCATGGACCTTTTGAGGTACTTAGGAGGATTGGGGAGGTGGCTTATGAGCTTGCCTTGCCACCCAGCTTGTCGGGCGTGCATCCGGTATTTCATGTTTTTATGCTCCGAAAGTATGTTGGGGACCCGTCTCATGTATTGGATTTCAGCACTGTTCAGTTGGATGATGAACCAGTGGCTATTTTGGGTCGTCAGGTTCGAAAGTTAAGATCAAAGGATATAGCTTCAGTAAAAGTGCAGTGGAGAGGTCGGCCCGTGGAAGAGGCTACTTGGGAGACCGAGCGAGAGATGCGGAGCAGATATCCTCAGCTGTTTGAGACTTCAGGTATGTTTCTTGACTCGCTCGAGGACAAGCGTTTGTTTTAGTTGGGGAGGATGTGACGACCCGGCCCGTCGTCACGTGAGTTACCGCCCCGTTTTTCCCATTTTCTGCTTCCTTATGTTTCATTATAGGAGTCTTGGGTGAATGAGTTGAATTGGGTTGGTTGTGGATGGAAATGAGACACATGGTCTCTTTAAGGAAGGGTTGTATTGGAAAAAGTCAACCGGATGTTGACTTATGAGTTAGAGGGCTCGGATGTGATTTCCGGTGATTCGGTTAACTTCGGGGGATGATTTGTGACTTAGGAGTGTGATCAGAATTGGTTTCGGAGGTCCAGTGTAGAATTAGGCTTGAATTGGCGAAGTTAGTATTTTGGCGAATTCCGGTTGTTAGGTGAGACTTTGATCCGAGGGTCGGAATGGGATTCCGAGAGTTGCTGTAGCTTCGTTAGGAGATTTTGGATATGTGTGCAAAATTTCAGATCATTCAGAGGTGTTTTGGTAGGATTTTTGATCAAATGCGTAATTCGGAAGTTTTGGAAGAACTTAGGCTTGAATCCGATGTAATTTGAGGGTTTTGGTGTTAATTGTGGTATTTTGATGATTGGAGCAAGTTTGAATGATGTTTTAAGATGGATTGGCACTTTTGGTTGAGGTCCCGGGGGCCTCGGGGTGATTTCGGATGGCCATCGGGATGATTTTGGACTTGGTAAGATTGCTGTATATCTAGTATCTAGTATTTCCGCATCTGCGAAAAAGGAACCGCAGATGCGGTTGCGCAGGTGCGGAAGAAAGATCGCAGGTGCGGTCATTGGCCTGGATGGAAGGATCCGCAGATGCGGTAGGGAAGCCGCATCTGCGAGGCCGCAGATGCGGTAGAATAGTCGCAGGTGCGTAAAGGTGAGGCCTTGGTGCTTCCGCAGAAGCGGACAAGTATCCGCAGAAGCGGGGTCCACATATGCGGATAGGGGACCACATAAGCGGTCGTTGGTTTAATGAAGATCCGCAGAAGCAGAATTATAACCGCAGAAGCGGTAGCCGCAAATGCGGTAAAGGAACCGCAGATGCGAAAATCACTGTTCTCAGAAGGGTTTTAAAGCTTATTTTGTTCCGCGAGCTTAAATCCATTTCCACCATTTTTGATCGTCCTTGAGAGCTCTTGGACGGAATTTGAAGGCGATTTCGACTAGGTGTGATTGGAGGTGAGTTCCTTGGCCTAAATACATGAATTAATGGTAGAATTTGCATTGAAATTTGTGGAAATTCATCAAAAGAGGGTAAAGCTAGGGCTTGGGAATTTGGTATTTCAAAGTGGAATTTGAGGGGTCAAATGGACTCCGATTTTGGTAATTTTGATATGTATAGACTCGTGGCGAGATAAGGAATCCGGTGATGTTAATTTTTTGATCTTTCGAGAAGTGGGCCCGGGGCTCGGGTTTTGTCAACTTCGTGAATTTCGATATTTTTCGAGTCTTTTCGATTGGGTTATATTCCCTTAGCCTATTGTAACGTATTCGTTGTGGTTTTGGCCAGATTCGACGTGAGGAGGTTGATTTGCGAGGCAAGGGCATAGCGAGCTAGGACTTTGGCCGGCTTGAGGTGAGTAATGGTTATAAATGATGTCCTGAGGGTTTGAAACTACGGATTTGCACAACGTAGTGCTATGTTGAGGTGAGACACATGCTGCATGTCGAGCGTGGGGTCCATTACTGCTGGGGATTTGGACTTGGTCCATCCCGATTGATGATTCTACTGTATTTTTGACTGAGGGTTAATTAATATCATTATAGATTAGGCTAGTAGCCATGTTTGGGGCCTTGTGCCGACCTGTAGAACCCGTAGGGGCATTTGTACTGATTGACCTCACTTTACTTGTTAAAAATCACAACCTCAGTCATGTTTCTAACTATTTAATAAAATATGAACTAGCTTTGAAATGGCTAAACCAAAATGAGAGTAATATGAGGGTTGGAATCCCTATCTTATCTTAGTATGCCCGAGGGGCTAAGTGTATATTGACTGAGAGGGGTTGAGAACCCAATAGTGAGGATGACTGATATATTATGTGGATCGGGCTGCACGCCGCAGCAGTATATATATATTATGGATCGGGCTGCACGCCGCAGCAGTATATTTAAAAGGATCGGGCTGCACGCCGCAGCGGTATACTATGATTTCGGTTATTGTGAAAAATAAATGATTTGAGTACTGGCTTAAAGGATTTTTCCTGGCTTCTTCGTTTAGTTGCTGTTTAAATGTTCTTACTGCTTTGATATAGAACTGCTTAGTGCTCTTTACGAGATTTCTTTCCGTCAGTCATTATTTATTACTATTACTCACTGAGTCGGAGTACTCACATTACTCCCTGCACCATGTGTGCAGATACAGGTATTCCGGAGGCGTAGATTGAGTTGTCTCTGCTGTTCAGATCTCACCGGAGTCATCGAGGTAGCTGCATGGCGTCCGCAGACCCGATTTCTCCCTCTATCCTCTTTACTTATAGTATTTTAGATTATCTTTTGTTTAGGTTGTTTCTCAGACTTGTATTAGAGACTCTTGACTCGTGACACCGGATCGGTGGGCTTGTAGTGATGTTATTACCTTTTTTTTCCGCACATTGTGTCCACTATTTCAGACTTGTGTTTATGTTAATTTGGTATTTAAACCCTGTTAATTGGTAATAAACTCTATATGAGGGATTGGGAGTGCTGAAATGGTCGGGCTTGCCTAGCATTGTGTTGGGCGCCATCACGACCGGGGTTGGGGTCGTGACACTACCACTCCTTTACATGATTATTTTTGGAGTAATACAAATTGTCCTCTCGCGAATTCTAAATTTTGATAGGATATGGTGGCTTTCAACTGTGGTTGCTATCACGTGTTCACTTCACTATTGGTATTGTCTTAGCAATTACTAAAGTGAAAAAAAATATAGAAAAGATGAAGGAATAATTAGCATTGAGACGGTCAATGAAATCGAGCAAATCTGTACCTGTCATCAAAATTGTACGTGCAAAACACGTGCACAAAAACTAGTAACACTCTGTGAAAATCATTAAAAATGTTATGCCAAGATAAATGAATTTGTAATTATTATTTGATGTACACGATAGACAAATATGAATTGAAAGAATAGATACTTTATACGTGCAAATCACGTGCACAAAAACTAGTACAATTGCATGTAAATAATACGTGCAAAGCACATGCACAATCTTATTTATCATCTTTTTCTTAGAAAATTACCATGCATGCGCCGCCAACTATTTTTTCACATGTTGGTGTCTGTTATTCTCTCCAATATGAACTATGAATAACTGTTTGGACAACAAGAGCTCATATTATCACAGTTGTGATTGGTTCATGTGTTTTATCTTTAGCTTGGGCGGTGCCTCAACTTGGTTGGATTGTTGGTCCTAGTACTTTGCTATTGTTCTTGATTGCCACTTATTACACCTCTACTCATATTTCCTATTGTTACTACATCGACGATCCTATTTTCGGCACAAGAAACTATACCTACATGGTTGCTATTGTAACGACCTGGCCGGTCGTTTCATGAGTTACCACTCCGTTTCCCTCATTTCTGCTTCTTTATGTCTTGTTCAGCTGTATTATGTGGTATCGTGTTGGTTAGTTTGGGTTCGGAGGGGTTTTGTAAAGAAATGAGACACTTAGTCTCTTTTGAGTAGGCTTGAGGTGGAAAAGTCAACCAGATATTGACTTATATGAAAAAGGTCTCGGATGTGAATTTCGATGGTTCGGATAGCTTTGTTAGGTGATTTGGGACTTAGGAGCGTGATCGGAATGTGTTTTGGAGGTCCGGAGTAGATTTAGGCTTGAATTGGCAAAAATGGAATTTTGGCGTTTTCCGGTTGATAGTGGATATTTTGATATAGGGGTCGGAATGGAATTCTGGAAATTGGAGTAGGTCCATTGTTCATTTGGGACGTGTGTGCAAAATTTCAGGTCATCCGGACGAGATTTGTTAGACTTTTTGATCGAAAGCGGAATTTGGAAATTTTAGAATTTCTTAGGCTTGAGTCCGATGATGATTTGATGTTTTGATGTTGTTTTGAGCGTTCCAAAGGTTGCAACAAGTTTGAATGATGTTAGGGGATATGTTGGCATGTTTGGTTGAGGTCCCAAGGGGCTCGGGTGAGTTTCGGGTGGTTAAACGGATCAAATTCTTGTTTTGAAAGTTGCAGATTTTCTTCAGTTCTATTGCAGACATTTTTGTTCTTCGCGATCGCGTAGAAGGGTCCGCAATTGCGTAGGCCTAGTTGGGCAGAGGTGAGATTTGTTCTACGCGATCGCAAAGTTCAGTACGCGATCGCGATTGGCTGTGAAGTTGTTGTTCGCGAACACGTGGCAAGGGTCACGTTCGCGTTGAAGGGAATGAGCTGGTGTGAAGTGGTGAGGTTTGTTCTATGCGATCGCGTGGGTGAGACAGCGATCGCGTGAGTTAGCAGAGGCAGAGCTTCGCGATCGCATGGTATTTTATGCGATCGCATAAGGTTAAATGAGGGCAGTCAGTTTTTGTGCTTCGCGATCGCGAGGCTGTTTCCGCAATCGCGATTAAGGCATTTAAATCCCTGGGCAGAATGTTTTATTAGGGGACTTCGCGAATTTTGGCCATATTTCACCATTGTTGAGCGGTTTTGGAGCTTTTTGGGTGAGATTGAAGAGGGATTCGAAGGGAAACACTTGGAGGTAAGATTATTGAACCTAAAACTCGAATCTATGTTGAGTTTCAACTGTTTAAGCATGAAAATTATGAGATTAAGGGTGAAAAATTGGGAGTTAGGGCTTGAAATTGGGGCTTTGATTTTAGGATTTGAGGGGTCGTTTGTGGTCGGATTTTGATGTATTTGATATGTATCAACTCGTGAGAGTGTAAGGATTCTAATTTTGTGATTTTTATCGGAATCCGAGACGTGGGCTCGGGGGTCGGGTTTGGACCGATTTCAGGATTTTTGATGTAATTTGATTGTTTTCGCATGGGCTTCGTTCCCTTAGCATATACTGATGTTATAATTTTGATTTTGGATAGATTCGACGCGAGTTGAGGCCAAGTCGAGAGGCAAGGGCGTCGCGGAGTAGTATTTCATCCGGTTTGAGGTAAATTGTAAATCTGGACCTGAGGGTATGAAACCCCGGTATTTCGTATTGTTTTGATAAATGAGGTGACGCACATGCTAGGTGACGAGCGTATGGGCGTGCACCGGTAGGGATTGTGACCTAGTCCGTTCCGTAGCGGCTGTTAAGCCGCGTATTTGATTTGAAATCTTATGATAGTCCGTATTTTAGAGATGTATACTATATTTTGGGTTGTACGCCGTGTTGGGGACCTTGTGCCGACCTGTTTAGACCTTTAGGGGTCTTTTTACTACTTTCCTCACTCTATTTGATTTGAAAGCATATCTTCAGTCATGTTTTACCTGTTTATTGTTTAAAATCGGTTTCATTACTTTACTTCTTAATATATGAAAACTTTTTGGGCTGAGTTCCCTGATTTTCACCGATATGCCCGAGAGGCCGTGAGGTTAATGACTGAGAGAGGTTGAGGACCTAATGGTGAGGATTATATATACATTATGGATCGGGCTGCACGCCGCAGCGATATTATATATATATATATATATATATATATATATATATATATATATATATATATATATATATATATATATATTATCGATCGGGCTGCACGCCGCAGCGATACTTATATGGATCGGGCTGCACGCTGCAACGATATGTATTGGATCGGGCTGCGCGCCGCAGCGATATGACGTTTGGGCTGTAGGAGCCCTTCCGGAGTATGTACATCCCCAGTGAGCGTAGTCGACTATATATTACGGATCGGGCTGCACCGCAGCGGTTATTATTATTGTGAGATATCTATTGAGCCGGAGTGCTGAGTGTGGGTACTAATTGACGAGAGCTGAGTCATGAGTGACTGAGAGGCTTGCCCGATGGGCTATACTTATGAGTGATACCTTGCCCGAGGGGCTTGTTTATGACATTATGCTGCTTTCACTCTTCTTTTATACTGAACCTCTGTTGAAAAATGTTGAATAAATGCCTTAAAAGGATTTTAATAGAAACTGGAGTTTTACGAGATAACTGATTATTGAACTGTAGATTTGACTTCATATTTATGTTGAGATTTCTTATATGATTTTAAATGCTCGTCACTGCACTCAGACTTTATTTACTTTAGTTACTTACCGAGTTGGCGTACTCACGTTACTTCCTGCACCCTGTGTGCAGATCCAGGTGTCCGAGCATTAGAGTGAGAGCTTCCAACACTCTCAGAGTTTATCCGGAGATCGCAAGGTAGCTGCACGGCGTTCGCAGCCCTGCCTTCCTCCTTCCAATCTTAGAATTTTGTTATTTCAGACTACTTTGTATTACTCAAACAGTGCTTTGGTTATACTTAGAGGCTCATGAATAGTGACACCACATTCGGGCTGTGTTAGTATGTTTTGTATTGGTTTTCGCATATTTCTGTTGGTTTATATATTACATATGAAGAATTTGAGACTTAACTGTTTTAGAAAGAAGAAATTATAAAAGGAAATTCGATGGGGTAAATGTTGGATTGGCTTGCCTAGTACTGTGATAGGCGCCATCACGACCAGGGTATTTGGGGTCGTGACAAGTTGGTATCAGAGCCTAGGTTACATAGGTCTCACGGGTCATGAGCCGGTTTAGTAGAGTCTTGCGGATCGGTACGGAGACGTCTGTACTTATCCTCGGGAGGCTGCAGAACCTTTAGGAAAAACTTCACATTCTTGAAATTCGTGTCGTGCGAATCTGTTTATTCTAGTACTAAACTTCCGTTATTCTATTCTCTCACAAATGGTGAGGATGTGTGCTACCAGTCAGGACGGACGACCACCAGTTGGGGCCACTAGAGGCCGAGGTCGCGGTCGAGGTCGTGGTAGGGGCAGGGGTGTAGCCCGTACAGAAGATGGGGCAGCACCTACAGATCCACCAGCCGCCCCAGTTCATGATCAGATTCCATTGGGGGATGCTCCAGCGGGACCAGCTCAGGCACCCGCAGTGCCTATTGTCATTCCGGGTCTTCAGGAGACCTTGGCTCAGATCTTGACCGTGTGCACTAGTCTTGCTCATGCAGTCGCAGTTTCTACTACCGCAACCACTTCTCAGGCCGGGGGAGGCACTCAGACTCTCGTCGCTCGCACACCCGAGCAGGTTGTTCAGGGATTCCAAACACCGGAGGCATCACCAGCCTAGCCGGTTGCACCCGCTCAGGGTTTTGCAGTACCAGTTATGCCTGATGATGAGCAGCGTCGATTGGAGAGGTTTGGTAGACTTCACCCTCCAACTTTCAGTGGTACAGAGGGCGAGGATGCACAGGGTTTCTTGGACAAGTGTCAGAGGATTCTTCGTACAACGGGTATTCTGGAGACCAGCGGGGTAGCATTTACTACTTTTCAGTTTTCTGGAGCTGCCTTTACTTGGTGGGAGGCTTATGAGAGGCGTAGGCCGGTTGATGCAGCGCCCCTTACGTGGTAGCAGTTCTCCATTCTCTTTTTGGAGAAGTATGTGCCACAGTCCCGCAGAAAGGAGCTGCGCAGGCAGTTCGAGGAGTTCCGTCAGGGAGATATGATTGTGACGCAGTATGAGATGAGATTTTCAGGAGGTTGGTTCCTACGGACAGAGAGAGGATCAAAAGGTTCGTGGATGGCCTCACATATCAGCTTCGATATCCGGTGCTACCTTTGAGCAGGTTGTTGATATTGCTCGAGAGATTGAGTCAGTTCGTCGCTAGGAGCGAAATGAGAGGGAGGCCTCGAGGATCTGGTAGTTTTGGTGGTGCTCCTTCGAGAGGCCAGTTTCAGCACGATAGAGGCCATCCCTTCAGGCCTGCTCAGTCGGCACGCCCAGCTCATCGTGGGGCATCTTTGGGCCATGGTTCTCGCGGTTCTCATCAGGGCCATTCATCCCTCAGCGCTCTACCAGCCCAGAGTTCGCCTCGTGCTCCATCAGCTCAGGGCTCTTCCATGCCAGGTCCTTCCACTGGTCATTCTGGTGCCAGGGGTTCCCTTCAGTCCCCGTTTCCCGCACCAGGCAGTTGTTACGAGTGTGGAGAGTTTGGGCATATGAGGAGGCAGTGTCCTCGTCTTCTTGAGGGTCCCTCTCAGCAAAGAAGTCAGCCCTCGACTTCAGCTCCAGTTACTTTACCACCCGCTCAGGCAGCTAGGGGTGGGGGTCAGTCAGCTAGGGGTCGCCCCAGTGGGGGAGGTCGATCAGGTGGTGGTCAGGCCCATTTCTATACACTCCCAGCCAGACCAGATGCTATTGCTTCAGATGCTTTGATTAAAGGTATTGTCTCAGTCTGCCACAGAGATACCTCTGTATTATTTGATCCTGGTTCCACTTTTTCATATGGGTCATCATATTTTGCTCGTTATTTGGATACGCCCCGTGAGTCTCTTGTTTGATCTGTTCATGTATCTACTCCGGTGGGCGATACTATTATGGTGGACCACGTATATCAATCGTGTGAGGTGACTATTGGGGGTCTAGAGACCCGAGTGGACCTTTTGTTGCTTTGTATGGTGGACTTTGATGTGATATTAGGCATGGATTGGCTATCTCCTTGTCATGCTATATTGGACTGTCATGCTAAGACAGTGGCGTTGGCTATGTCGGGGGTGCCACAGATTAAGTGGTGAGGTTCGACTGATTTTGTCCCCAGTAGGGTCATCTCATTTCTGAAGGCCCAGGGGATGGTTGGGAAGGGTTGTCTTTCATACTTAGCCTTTGTGAGGGATGTTAGTGCAGAGATTCCTAGTATTGATTCTTTTCCTATAGTGAGGGATTTTCCCGATATGTTTCCTATAGACCTGCCGGGCATGCCACCGGACAGGGATATTAACTTTGGCATTGATTTGGTGCCGGGCACTCAGCCCATTTCTATTCCACCGTATCGTATGGCACCGGCGGAGTTGAAAGAGTTGAAGGAGCAGCTTCAGGAACTCCTTGATAAGGGGTTCATTCGGCCTACTGTGTCGCCTTGGGGTGCGCCTGTTCTATTTGTGAAAAAGAAGGATGGCACGATGAGAATGTGCATTTATTACAGGCAGTTGAACAAAGTTACAATCAAGAACAAGTACCCTTTGCCTCGCATTGATGATTTATTCGACCAGCTTCAGGGAGCAAGAGTGTTCTCCAAGATTGATCTCCGTTCAGGGTATCACCAGTTGAACATCAAGGACTCGGATATTCTTAAGACTGCTTTCAGGACCCGATATGGTCATTATGTGTTCCTTGTGATGTCTTTTGGGCTGATCAATGCCCCAGCAGCGTTCATGCATTTGAAGAATAACATGTTTCGGCCTTATCTCGACTCGTTCGTGATTGTTTTAATTGATGATATTCTGGTGTACTCGCGTAGTCAGGAGGAGCACACGGAGCATTTGAGAGTTGTGTGGCAGAGACTGAGGGAGGAGAAACTTCATGCAATGTTCTCCAAATATGAGTTTTGGTTCAGTTCAGTGGCTTTCTTGGGGCACGTGATGCCCAGTGAGGGTATTCAGGTTGATCCAAAGAAGATAGAGGCGGTTTAGAGTTGGCCCAGACCGTCCTCAACCACAAAGATTCGCAGCTTCCTTGGTTTGGCGGGCTATTACCGTCAGTTCGTTCAGGGATTTTCATCTATTGCATCACCCTTGACCAAATTGACTCAAAAGGGTGCTTTATTCAGGTGGTCGGATGAGTGTGAGGCGAGCTTTCAGAAGCTCAAGACTGCCTTGACCACAGCTCCAGTGTTAGTTTTGCCATCAGCTTCAGGTTCATATACAGTGTATTGTGATGCTTCGAGAGTTGGTATTGGGTGTGTGTTGATGCAGGAGGGTAAAGATATTGCTTATGCTTCTCGTCAGTTGAAGCCACATGAGAAGAACTACCTTGTTCATGATTTAGAGTTGGCTGCCATTGTTCACGCGTTAAAACCGGTTTCATTACTATACTTCTTAATATATGAAAACTTTTTGGGCTGAGTTCCTTGATTTTCACCGATATGCCCGAGAGGCCGTGAGGTTACTGACTGAGAGAGGTAGAGGACCTAATGGTGAGGATTATATATACATTATGGATCGGGCTACACGCCGCAGCGATATTATATATATATACTATGGATCGGGCTGCACGCCGCAGCGATACTTATATGGATCGGGTTGCACGCCGCAGCGATATGTTTTGGATTGGGCTGCGCGCCGCAGCGATATGACGCTTGGGTTGTAGGAGCCCCTCCGTAGTCTGTAAACCTCCAGTGAGCATAAACGACTATATATTACGGATCGGGCTGCACGCCGTAGTGGTTATATTATTATTGTGAGATATCTATTGAGCCGGAGTGCTGAGTGTGGGTACTAATTGACGAGAGATGAGTCATGAGTGACTGAGAGGCTTGCCCGAGGGGCTATACTTATGAGTGATACCTTGCCCGAGGGGCTTGTTTATTACATTATGCTGCTTTCAATCTTCTTTTATACTGAACCTCTGTTGAAAAATGTTGAATAAATGTCTTAAAGGGATTTTAATAGAAACTGAAGTTTTACGAGATAATTGATTATTGAACTGCACATTTGACTTGATATTTCTGTTGAGATTTCTTATATGATTTTAAATGCTCGTCACTGCACTCAGACTTTATTTACTTTAGTTACTTACTGAGTTGGCGTACTCACGTTACTCCCTGCACCCTGTGTGCAGATCCAGGTGTCCGAGCAACAGAGTGAGAGCTTCCAGCACTCTCAGAGTTTATCCGGAGATCGCAAGGTAGCTGCACAGCATTTGCAGTCCTGCCTTCCTCCTTCATATCTTAGCATTTTGTTATTTAAGACTATTTTGTATTACTCACACAGTGCTTTGGTTGTACTTAGAGGCTCATGACTAGTGACACCAGATTCGGGCTGTGTTAGTATGTTTTGTATTGGTTTCCACATATTTCTGTTGGTTTATATATTACATATGAAGAATTTGAGACTTAACTGTTTTCGAAAGATGAAATTATAAAAGGAAATTCGATGGGGTGAATGTTGGATTGGCTTGCCTAATACTGTGATAGGCGCCATCACGATCGGGGTATATGGGGTCGTGACAGCTATCCGAGCCAATCTTGGTGGGCTCCAAGTTAAAATTTTTGGATGGGTTCAATATGCCAATCTTCATGGAGTTACAATTGAATACGACATTGCATCTTCAATCAGCGTGATAGAAATTAAAAAATCTAATTGCTTCCATCAACATGGTGTTTAAGCTTCTTACCAAGTTTCTACCACTCCTTACATGATTATTTTTTGAGTAATACAAATTGTCCTCTCACAAATTCTAAATTCCGATCAGATATGATGGCTCTCAACTGTGGTTGCTATCACGTCTTCACTTCACTATTGGTATTGGCTTAGCAATTACTAAAGTGGAAAAAATATAGAAAAGATGGAGGAAGAATTAGCATTGAAACAGTCAATGAAATCGAGCAAATATGTACTTGTCATCAGAATTATACGTGCAAAACACGTGCACAAAAACTAGTAACAGTCTGTGAAAATCATTAAAAATGTTATGCCAAGATAAATGAATTTATACTTATAATTTGATGTACACGATAGACAAATATGATTTGAAAGAATAGATACTTTATACGTGCAAATCACGTGCACAAAAACTAGTACCATTTCATGTAAATTATACGTGCAAAGCACTTGCACAATCTTATTTCTCATCTTTTTCTTCATAAATTACCATGCATGCGCCACCAACTGTTTTTTCACATGTTGGTGTCTGTTATTCTCTCCAGTATGAACTATGATGAACTGTTTGGACAACAAGTGCTCATATTATCACAATTGTGATTGGTTCATGTGTTTTATCTTTAGCTTGGGCGGTGCCTCAACTTGGTTGGATTGTTGGTCCTAGTACTTTGGTATTGTTCTTGGTTGTCACTTATTACACCTCTACTCATCTTGCCTATTGTTACTACATCGACGATCCTATTTCCGGCACAAGAAACTATTCCTACATGGATGTTATCCTAGCCAATCTTGGTGTTTTCCAAGTTAAAATTTTTGGATGGGTTCAATATGCCAATCTTCATGGGGTTACAATTGAATACATCATTGCATCTTCAATCAGCATGATAGCAATTAAAAAATCTAATTGCTTCCATCAACATGGTGTTCAAGCTTCTTACCAAGTTTCTACCACTCCTTAAATGATTATTTTTGGAGTAATACAAATTATCATCTCGCAAATTCTAAATTTCGATCAGATATGGTGGCTTTCAACTGTGGTTGCTATCACGTCTTCACTTCACTTTTGGTATTGGCTTAGCAATTACTAAAGTGGAAAAAAATATCGAAAAGATGGAGGAAGAATTAGCATTGAAACAGTCAGTGAACTCGAGCAAATCTGTACTTGTCATCAGAATTATACGTGCAAAACACGTGCACAAAAACTAGTAACACTCTGTGAAAATCATTAAACATGTTATGCCAAGATAAATGAATTTGTAACTACCCGGCCGGTTGTTTCGAGAGTTATAGCCCCATTCCCCCACTTTCTGCTTCATTTTGTATTCTTCAGCTGTATTTGATCGTATCGCGTTAGTTGGTTCTGGTTCGGAAAGGTTTTGGAGAGAATTGAGACACTTAGTCTATTTTGATAAGTCTTAAGTTGGGAAACTTGACCGGATGTTGACTTATGAGTAAACGACCTCGGATTTGACTTTTGATGGTTCCGTTAGCTCTGTCAGGTGATTTTGGACTTAGGAGCGCGTCCCGAATGTGATTTGGAGGTCTGTGGTAGAATTAGGCATGGATTGGCGAAAGTTGGAAATTTGGATGTTCTTAGGCTTTAATCCGAGGGTAATTTGGTGTTTTTATGTTGTCTTGAATGATTCGAAGATTCGACTAGGTCTGAATGATGTTATGGGATGTGTTGGTATGTTTGATTGAGGTCCGAGGGCCTCGGGTAAGTTTCGGGTGGTTAACGGATCAATTCTTGGCTTTAAAAGTTGGCAGATTTCTGTGTCAGATGTATCTGGTGTAGGATGTGCGGACCGCACAAAATTGGTGCGGACCGCGGAGGTATATGCGGCCGCGGTTGAAATTACGCGTGCCGCGGAAGAGGGAATGCGGCCGTGGTTGATTTTATGCGGACCGCGGAAGGTATGGCTCAGGGTCCGCGGCCGAGGCAGAATTATGCGGACCACAGTGAGGAGAGCGCGGCCGCGATGGATTTATGTGGACCGTGAAGTGAAGGTTCAGAGAGCACTATATAACTCGGTTTAGGGTTTAGGGTTTATTTCACATTTTGGACTTCGGGAACTCGGTTTGAGGAAAAATTTCGGGAGTCTTTCAAGGAAATCATCTTGGTAAGTAATTCTAACTCGGTTTTGGATAATATTCATGAATATATCATTGAATTCATCATTCGATTCGTGATTTGGGATGGAATTTGGGAAAAATTGGTGGAGTTTCATAAAATGATTTTTTGGGAATTAAAAGCCTATTCGAGGTCAGATTTGAGTGAAACTAGTATGGTTAGTCTTATAATCAAATGGGTTGTCAGATTTTGCGATTTTTTTCGGATTTTGAGGTGGGCCCGAGGCCCGACTTTTGAGTTAACTTTTTGACTTTTGACCTAAAGCTTAGCATTTTCTAATGGGATTGATTCCTTTAGCTCGTGTTGATTGTATCGAATTGTTTGTGGCTAGATTCGAGGCATTTGGAGGCCGGTTCAAGAGGCACGGGCATCGCGGAATAGGGATTTGACCGGTTTGAGGTAAGTAACGATTGTAGATCTAGTCTTGAGGGTATGAAACCTCGGATTTTATATCGTTTTACTATTTTGAGGTGACGCGCATTCTAGGTGACGGGCGTGTGGGCGTGCACCGTTGGGGATTGTGAGTTCGTCCGTCCCGTAGCAACTATGAGTTGCGTATTTAGTTGAAACCATATGATACTTATGTGTTTTAGAAAGAATTTCTGTAAATTGGGATGAATGCCATATTTGTGCCTTGTGCCAGAGCTGTTTGGACCATTAGGGGCCTTTTTCTTATTCTCCTCTCACTATTTTTGGTTGAAAACTTTACTCAGTCATGTTATACTTATTGATTTCATAACTCAGTCTTTATTACTCAGTTTTGATGCATATAAAATGTTGTTTTGGACTGAGCACCATGTTTTTACAGATAGCCCGAGCAGCTTGAGAGGTTTATGACTGAGTGAGGCCGAGGGCCTGTTTTGTGAGGATATTTATGGGATCGAGGTGCACGTCGCAGCTTGTTGTTACTGATTCATGAATGAGTGAGGCCGAGGGCCTGATTGATTTATGCCATGAGGTGGCTTGTTGTAGCGCTTGGGCTGAAGGAGCCCCTCCGGAGTCCGCACACCCCCAGTGAGCGCGAGTACCCTGATTCTGAGTGATGTAATGCCCGAGGGGCTGTTTACGAGTGATTGAGAGGTTCGCCCGAGGGGCTGTATATGAGTGATGGTGAGGTTTGCCCAAGGGGCTGTTTTAGATTCATGTTTGCCCGAGGGGCTATTTATGATTTATGTTTGCCCGAGGGGCTGTATGCGAGTGATGTTTGCTCGAGGGGCTATTCATGATTTCATCATTTTTGCTCACGGTTGCATCGAGGCTTTGTTTAGGAAACTGTTGAAAGACAATTTTAAAAAAAACGATTTTACTGAATCCGGATTTAAATAAGCTGAGTTGATCCAAACTATGGTTTTAAAAGCCTGTTGTATTTTACTGAAATTTCATGATATGAACTTTATATGCTTTATTGCCCGTCACTACTGCTCAGCCTCTATTTACTTTTGTTACTTACTGAGTTGGCATACTCACGTTACTCCCTACACCTTGTGTGCAGATCCAGGTATTTCGAGACCAGTAGCGGGTGTTGATTATTCAGTTGCAGACGCATCGGAGTTAGCAAGGTAGCTGCCTAGCGATCGCAGCCCTGCTTTCCTCCATCTTTATCTTCCCTTAGTTTTATTCTGTTATTTCCAGGCTATGTTAGTCTTGATGTTGTCAGATGATTGTAGTAGATGCTCATGACTAGCGACACCCGATGTCGGGCTTTCTTTTCCGCACTTTGTTTTTTATTTACACTCCTATAAAGGTTCTATATTAAATAGCTTTGGAAATTATCTTGAAAATGAAAATCTTGTTTTCTTTTGGTAATGTGTCGGCTTGCCTAGTACCACGATAGGCGCCATCACGACAAGGTTGGTTTTTGGGTCGTGACAAGTTGGTATCAGAGCCTAGGTTACATAGGTCTCACGAGTCATAAGCAGGTTTAGTAGAGTCTCGCGGATCGGTACAGAGACGTCTGTACTTATCTTCGAGATGCTGCAGAACCTTTAGGAAATCCCACATTCTTGAATTCTTATCATGCGACATTGATTCAGCTTGAAGCGTAACTCCTTGAATTCCTTCCACGCATTCGTGTGCACACATGAGCGCTCGGTATCAGCTGTGCATCGACGACTTGTGACTTCTTGGATGAGGTGCGAGATGTGGTTCTGTGTATTGATGTTTGGCCAGTCTGGAGGACTTGAGGTCGGGTTTTGACTCTAGCTTTGGCACTGAGGTGTTGATTGTGTGAGCACGTGCTTTTGGATTTATATGTTCGGTAGTGTCCCTATTAGTGGAAGTGATGGCTGGATGGCTACGTGATGAGTGTGATGTGACTGCGAGATGTGTTTATATGATTTGAATGTGACGAGAAGGTTCTGCTTGAGGTGAAGAAGGAACTATTTGGTGCTTGATTTCCATCTTGGTTTGATGTAGGGCCTCGAGCTATGGGTGTGTTGAAGGACCTCTCGTGCAGTTTAGTTGTGGAGTGGAGTAGACCTTCATGTTGTGTTATGAGTTCAGACTCAGGGGGATTAAGTGATTGCATAATAGTTATGATTATGGAAGAATATAGAGAGATACCAGTTTGAGGCTAAGCAGGTAGGTTATCTCCTGCGGTATGTTTCGAGGTTTATGTGATCCCTATGTTATTTGTTGGGAGTCCTTTTTTACTAGTGAATCATATGTAGTACAATTTGAGCTTGGATCGCTTATAAGAGTGGGCTTGTCTGTTACGAGGGCGAACCCAAGATTTTCAGATGATTTAAACACTGGATGGCTTGTGTTGCATGAGCTTACGAGAGGATCTAGTTAAATCTAACTATGGTATTATGGCAGTAATAGAGTATGGGCATTATGAGTTTTTTATGTGTTTTGATATATGGCTTTGAGCCAAGTGGGGGAGTCTGCTATTGATAAGTTGAATGCACGGCTAAGTGTCGTATTAGTATCAGTTTGAGGTATACTGGTGAATCAGTTATGACTTGCAGAGGTTGAGATCAAGGATGACTCGAGCAAAGGAGATTTCTGGATACGAGTTGTATTGGGATTTATGAGTATATGAGAATTATGGAAAGATTTGAGTTGTTATTGGTGAAGGATGTAATATGCGTGGAGCAGAAATTTCTCTGGTGGCATTAAGGTGGGGTTATTTCCTTAGGTGTTGCTGTACTAATGGGACGCAGGTCGTTCGGTTCGTTTGATCAGATAATGGAGACCTGAGTAGAGTGGATGACTCTAGAGAATGGTTCTAATAGATTCAAGATTTATATGCAACGATTGGGGATCTTCAAGATGTGTAATTGGCTGGAACTGAGGTTACATTGAATGGTGTCAAGACTTGTGGCATTTCTATATCATTAGGGATTATACATATCAGAATCAGGAAGGTGAAGGTAATGGCCTTAGATTCGCAGGAAGTCTCTTCAGGGTAAGTATTTTGAATGTGGTACTTTCGGGAATATTTAAGAGAGTATTCAGCGGCTTATGCGCCTTAGGGCGGTGCGATTTTATGCTTGGGTCTCGTGTGGTGAGTCTGGGTTGAGTATTGTGGTATCATGGCGAGGACAAGTATCAATTTGAAGGTAATTCAGAAGGAACTCGGATAAATAGAACAACTTGGTAGCAGGGTGGATCGGCATGGTAAGGGATATGATTGGTTCTTCGGGTGCTTATGAGGTAATGAGCTTCTACAGGTGTTTCGTGGCAAGGCTCTTGGGTTTTTGGTGACCTACGTAGCTTGGTTGAGTTAGAAGGACTCAGTCCTGACGGTTTGGCTTTGTGCAAATGAAATTCAGAGAGTTCTTGATGATTTCTACCGCGGTTAGAGATGTATATTTCCTGGCGTGAGGAGCATGTGAGGTGTAGTGATTTTCTCCTAGATAGGATCAAATGGAACGTTCTTGGCTAGTTGTGTATGTAGTTGCTTATGTCTCGGAGTGGGTTATAAAGTCCTCATATTTATCAGAGGATGGCAGGGTATATGCGGTATGTTGTGTGGGATCGAGATTTGCATGCATAAGGTCACAGTTCAGTTCTGAAAGGAAGGTCATAAATTCTTAGGTAGCATGGACAGTTTCAGATGACTCGGAGAAATGATATTACTAACTGGTATGGCTTGATGGGTGTATACATTTCAGAAAGGGCGATGCATTTGAGTTATGGATACTTCATTGGTATTGCGGCACTCTCTTGTTTGATCGACTGCTGGAGTTCAAATTTTGCTTTGTCGCACAGAAGAATTTCAAAAGCATTCCTCGTGGGGTGACTGTGTAATTGGAGGAGTGTGGACATCCAGGCGGTGGAGTTGAGATCAGAGATGGTGATTCGTATGTTCTATGGATTTGGAGACTGGGAGTTCTCGTGAGCAGACTGTTTCGTGGTTGTGGACTGTGAAGATGTGGGCAAGCTAGTCAGATGATAGTATGTGCTATGATTCAGTCATTGGGAACTTTTGGAGAGTTATTCATCTGTTGTGGGTGAGCAGAGTTGATTTGGGGTTCATTGGTAAGCCCAACATGGATGTGTATTCTGCATCGAGTCGGATATGTTGACTCCGAACTGCTATTGTTGAGAGAGGTGCCATTCGGTTGTTGTTAAGCGTATTCGTGTTCCGAGATTTATTTGTGAGTTACTCTTCTATGCTACGAGGAGTTATGATTCGTTGGTTAGATGCACACATGGTAAGAATCTATTTGGGCTTATAACGGGAACTTTCAAGATGAGTATTCGGGTATTGCGTGAATGATTGCGCGTTAGCTATGTTCTTTCAGATGGTGGAATTGTGTTATTTGCTCTCCGTGGTTGTGGTAATGCACTTTGGGTTCTTGATGTCGAATTTCGAATGGGTATGTATTTTGAGTAGGGTGGCTCGAAGTATATATGCAGACCAGCGTTTGGACGGGATCGCGCACTGCAACGAAGTTATGTTGGGATATGATCCTTCGGGTTAGATTCGTGTGTTCTGGTTCTAAGGTGTGTGATGGGTTCTTAGCATAGTGTTGAGGTGGTACTGCTGAGCTTGCGATACAGCTCTCTCATTTGAGTCATTTTCCATGATTTGAGTACATTTGGATTATTGCTTATTGGTGTGCGGATTGCACGGGTTGTGGCTTTAGATGGTGTTGATGTGTCATGTCACTAGAGTAGTCGTGTTGGATGAGATGAGGTCATTGGACCTATGATAAATACTATCGGATTCGATTTCAGCATGTTGAAAGGATAATATCGAAATTCGGCTTAGAAATTTACTATAGTCCTTGCCGAAGGAGAGGGAACTCCATGACTGGTTGATCTGAGGAATGGTTATGATTTCTGTGTGTTTCTTTCATCATTGGCAGTATACGAAAGTGTTGGAATGAGGCTTTGTCTGATAAGAGTTTTATTATCAGTATTGGGTTGTATGAGCAGCTGCTGTGATTAGAAGTTATCGCTATGAGTGTTTGAGTTGTGTGGTATATCATGTGATTTCATCTTGAGTTGCGGTTATGGCTTGATACAACGTGTTCAGACTTATTCAGTGTGTAGATGTGAGATTCTGATCTTATAGATAATTTCGGAAGTGGAAATTTAGTTCTAAGTTTATGGGCTAGGGTGAATTGTGAAATTTCAGCTATGTTGTGCTATCGGACCTATATGGGATAGGGTGACGTGGGATCACCCCCGGATATGTGCATGGTAAGGTTATACGGCGGTTTGATGGTTTTGGAACAACTCTGGGCACGTTTGAGTTAAGTGGGGGAGGATGTAATGACCCGGCTGTTGTTTCGAGAATTATAGCCATGTTCCCCCATTTTCTACTTCATTTTGTGTTCTTCAGCTGTATTTGATCGTATCGCGTTAGATGGTTCGGGTTCAAAATGGTTTTGAGAGAATTGAGACACTTAGTCTCTTTTGAGAAGGCTTGGGAAAGTTGATCGGATGTTGACTTATGAGTAAACGACCTCGTATTTTAATTTTGATGGTTCCGTTAGCTCCGTCAGGTGATTTTGGACTTAGGAGCGCGTCCGGAATGTGATTTGCATGTCAGTGGTAGAATTAGGCATGAATTACCGAAAGTTGGAAATTTGGATGTTCTTAGGCTTGAATCCGATGGTAATTTAGTGTTTTGACGTTGTCTTGAGTGATTCGAAGGTTCGACTAGGTCTGAATGATGTTATGGGATGTGTTGGTATGTTTGGTTGAGGTCCCGAGGGCCTCGGGTGAGTTACGGGTGGTTAACGGATCAATTCTTGGCTTTAAAAGTTGGCAGATTTTTGTGTTAGCTTTATCTGGTGTAGGAAGTGCGGACCATACAAAATTGGTGCGGACCGCGGAGGTATTATGCGGCCGCGGTGGAAATTAGGCGGGCCGCGGAAGAGGGAATGCGGCCGCGGTGGATTTTATGCGGACCGCGAAGTGAAGGTTTAGAGAGCACTATATAAGCGAGGTTTAGGGTTTTATTTCACATCTTGGACTTTGGGAGCTCGGTTTGAGGCGAAATTTCGGGAGTTTTTCAAGGAAATCATCTGGGTAAGTAATTCTAACTCGGTTTTGGCTAATATTCATGAATATATCATTAAATTCATCATTCGATGCGTGATTTGGGATAGAATTTGGGAGAAATTGGTGGAGTTTCATAAAATTAATTTCTGGGAATTGAAAGCCTATTCGAGGTCGAATTTGAATGAAACTAGTACGGTTAGTCTTATAATCGAATGGGTTGTCGGATTTTGTGACTTTTGTCGAATTTCGAGACGTGGGCCCGAGGCCCAATTTGAGTTGACTTTTTGACTTTTGACCTAAAGCTTAACATTTTCTTATGGGATTGATTCCTTTAGCTCGTGTTGATTGTATCGAATTGTTTGTGGTTAGATTCGAGGCATTTGGAGGCCGGTTCGAGAGGCAAGGGCATCGCAGAATAGGGATTTGACCGGTTTGAGGTAAGTAATGATTATAAATCTAGTCCTGAGGGTATGAAACCACAGATTTATTGTTTTACTATTTTGAGGTGACGCACATGCTAGTTGACGGGCGTGTGGGTCTGCACCATTGGGGATTGTGACTTGGTCCGTCCCGTAGCAACTATAAGTTGCGTATTTGGTTGAAACTATATGATACTTATGTGTTTTAGAAAGAATTTCTGTAAATTGGGCTGAATGCCATATTTGGGCCTTGTGCCAGAGCTGTTTAGACCCTTAGGGGCCTTTTTCTTATTATCCTCTCACTATTTTTGGTCGAAAACTTATACTCAGTCATGTTATACTTATTAATTTCATAACTCAGTCTTTACTACTCTATTTTGATGCATATAAAATGTTGTTTTGGCTGAGCACCCTGTTTTTACTAATAGCCCGAGCGGCTTGAGAGGTTTATGACTGAGTGAGGCCGAGGGCCTGTTTTGTGAGGATATTTATAGGATCGGGCTGCACGCCGCAGCATGTTGTTACTGATTCATGATTGAGTGAGGCCGAGGGCCTGAATGATTTATGCCACGAGGTGGCTTGTTATAGCGCTTGGGCTGAAGGAGCCCCTCCGAAGTCTGCACACCCCCAGTGAGCGCGGGTACCCTGATTCTGAGTGATGTTGAGGTTTGCCCGAGGGGGTGTTTGTGATCATGTTTGCCCGAGGGGCTGTTTATGATTTATGTTTGCCCGAGGGGCTGTATGCGAGTGATGTTTGCCCGAGGGGATGTTCATGATTTCATCATTTTTGCTCACGGTTGCATTGAGCCTTTGTTTTGAAAACCGTTGAAAGACATTTAAAAAAAATTGATTTTACTGAATCTGGATTTAAATAAGCTGAGTTGATCCAAACTATGGTTTTAAAAGCCTATTGTATTTTACTAAGATTTCATGATATGAACTTTATATGCTTTATTGCTCGTCATTACTGCTCAGCTTCTATTTACTTTTGTTACTTACTGAGTTGGCGTACTCATGTTACTCCCTGCACCTTGGTTGAACTATCCAGGTATTTCTGGACCCGGTAGCTGGTGTTGATTATTCAGTTGCAGAACCATCGGAGTTAGCGAGGTAGCTGCCTGGCGATCGCAACCCTGCTTTCCTCCATCTTTATCTTCCCTTAGTTGTATTCCGTTATTTCCAGGCTATGTTTGTAACGGCCCGTAGAATTTTCATTAACTTAAATGCATCTTCATGTTTGAGTTGCCTTAATTAATTGTCGTAAATTGCTTATAAACTGATTTTTTGTTGGATTATTTCTTAACAGTTGATTTTTTTATTTATAAATTAACCATATAAAATATGAGTTCAAGAATTATTTAAAGCAGTTAGTGGGCATATAGGATATTATTGGCTGAGGTAATTAGGTTGGATTTGGTATACAAAAATGAAGAAATATGCAAACGGTAAAAAATCCAATTGCAGACTCACTTTCATGTGGATTAGTGCATTAGAACATTGCCTTTGATTTAAAAAAAAATAATTATTATTATATAATATGGGCCGAAACCCAAGAAAACAAATACATTTAAAATAATGTATTTTAAAGTGTTAGGGAAAAAGTCAGCAATTGCTCCTTATGAACTTTACCAAGAAAAGCGCAGCCATGCTGCTTGAAACCACGAAGACGCTACAAAAGAAAAAAAAACGTGTGCTGCTGTAACTTTACTCGAAAAAGAAAAGACATAAGGGATTGAGGAATCAAGAAACTGCTTGATTATTGAGCCAACAAAATGCTATAGTGTAGCTGATCTGATGGGTTTCTTTAATTGGAGATGAAGAAATTGACTTTGCTTTTGTACAACAATGGTGATCCTTCTTCCTCATTCATGGTACGTTTTCAATCTGTAGTGTATAAGATATATTTTAGTGTATATGGAGTAGCCTATATGTAATTTTCTTGAACTCCTTGATTTTTGTTGGCTGTTCGAGAAGAAGGTTGCAAACAAAAATTAAATAATATTAATGAACAAGGTTTTCCTCTACTTAGGATTTTGTAAATCAAGAGATTGGTTTGGTGAGTTGAATTCCGGACTGGAGCAACAAAGGTGTTTAAAAGGAAGAATTTTGAGGTAAGTGAGATTTTAAGCTTTGATACTTGCTTATCTAAAATCCGTTTTGAAAGTGTGTTGGACAAGCGTGCGCTTGGCAGAGTCGGTGGTCTTGGACTAGCCGCAAATATATTTTTTTATGAAAAAGAAAAATTATTTTATAAGTTGTTTGATAGTGTGATACGGCTGTGCGCCAAGAGGTTGTGTTTTATAGTTTTATACGGCTATGCGCCATGATATTGAGTTTGATACGGCTGTGCGCCATGATGTTGAGTTTGATACGGTTATGCACCATGATATTGAGTTTGATACGGGTGTGCGCCATGATATTGAGTTTGATACAGCTGTGCGCCATGATGTTGAGTTTGATACGGCTGTGCGCCATGATATTGAGTTTGATACGGCTGTGCGCCATGATGTTGAGTTTGATACGGCTGTGCGCCATGATGTTGAGTTTGATACGGCTGTGCGCCATTATGTTGAGTTTGATACGGCTGTGCGCCATGATGTTGGGGCATTGTGTATGCCTTTGTACATCACCCAATCATTGTGTATGCTCTGCTACATATTTGAGGCATTGTGGTGCCGTTTTGGACTCATGGTGTGTTGGTAAATTTCTTTCACTGCAATTATGATAAGTCCTTCGTGGGTATCCTTGTTGGTTAATTCTTAATAACTCTGTTAATACACGCATATTGAGTTATTGTATAGTTATCATATTTACTATATCATTCATGTTGTGGTGTGTTTGTATTTCCCAATGCTTGTTCCAGAGGTATTTAAAGTGGCAGGTCGAGGATCTTACTGGGTTATATTTACGTATAACTCACTCCTTACCTGCATCTCTATGCAGATACTGTTACGGGAGATAGAGCTTGTGGCTGACGAGTTTGTTCGAGTGGATCGTATTGCTGAGGTGAGCCACCGCATTGTTCGTGGAGGCTTTCGTTTCAGACTTACCGAGCTCGTGTTAGTTATTTCCTTTTTCTTTGGGGTTTGCATACCTGTCAATAAACTCATGTTACTCTGTTAGATGCTCCATGGTCTTAGTGTGGGATTTGGGCTAGAGTTTTATTATTTGAGTGATTGTTGGTTTTTCTATCGATTGACTAAGGTATTGGGCGATAATCGTTTCCTCTTTAATTATTAATAAAACTATTAGGCCTGCATTTTCTTCTCTCAGTGTTTGTGTAAATGGTTAAACGTTAGAGAAAGTAGTTCGCCTGGCAGGTGGTGTTAGATGGGTGGCAGTCACATCTAGGGGGTTGTTCAGGACGTGACAAAGTTGGTATTAGAGCCTAGGCTTTAAGTTCTGGGTTATGTAGCAGTGTTTGGTAGAGTCTTGTTCATGGGTATGTAGATGTCCATACTTATGACCTTGAGGCTACTGAACATTTACGATGATTTTTCGTCTTTCATTCCGTATTCATGCGTTGAGCTTAATCAATTTGAACCTTGAGAAGTTCCTTTAGCAGATGGCTAGGATACGCATATCCTCCCCTGCTGGATGACAATTGAAGCTAAATATGTGTATAACTAAGAGTTGCCTTGGATTGGGATAGTATGTGCATAAGTTATTGTTGATATTGGAAGGATAGTAAATTTAGGGATAACTTTATCTTTAAAGAAATCTTTGCCAAATTTTTTTGAAAAAGTTCGAGAGTTAGTCAAAATTTTGAATATTATTGTGAACTAGTCTAAGGATATAACTTTTACCTAAGAGTGGCTTATTCAAAGTTTGAGATCCTGGATACAGCTCTCTACTATAAGTCTGATGAGGAGAGAGAAGAGTTGAGCAGAAAACTAAAAAGTGTAATAGTTTAGCCATAGTTCCGCTATTGGAATTGGTAGTGAAAGATAATTTGAGAAAAATGCTTATACAGTTCTCATCTTAACACCTGATGAAGTGATTTGATAGTATTAACGATATTGTAATGATGTTATATGTGTGACTGTGGTATAAGAATGAATAATTAAAATGCATTAAGTATAATTATGGTACTGGCACTACATGTGCAAAACTTATTGATGGTGAGAGTTCGTGTAGGAATGCTAGCTTGTGAGATCAAGTAAGACTTAAGTACGTGGCTATACACCAATATAGTAAAAAGTTAAGTATGAAACTTAGCACATAGTGACATTATACATGGAGTAGTGACACTGGCACACATCGGAAGGAAATAGATGAACACTAAATGAAGTTGAGTATTAAAAAAAATGAAATGACATGGCTATCTTAGAGAAAAGTAATCAGTTCATATAGTTTTGTTAACGTACGTTGTGTTCGATAAAGAATATATTTGAGGAAAAAGAGCAACATGTTATGAGATGATTGAGTATACGAGGATTAAGAAAAAAGATTTGAGTACTTAAATATATCATTTGGTTTTAACCTAAGTAGGGGAGTCTTACTATTGGGCCGATTTATCGTATATGTATGGACATTGTTCAGAGTTTCGATACACTTAGAAACTTGTTATAACTTAGCATGGTTGACTTAAAGTGATCTTGGGCTTGGATTAGTCGACTTCGTATTTTCTTACACTGGCTTGCCATGAAAGACTGTCAAATTTTCTATTTCGATTGAGCCTAGTATAGAGGATCCACTTGGTATGCCTCTAGGCAAAGCTACCTCATCAATAAAAAGTTCTAGATATAGTAAGTAAAGAGTATATGTTGTATTTAACTATAACTAAGGGTACCAGAATTGAGTAACCGATTAATGAATTAGTCTTTGTGATTAATGAATTTTCGACTGTATCCTCTGCGGACTTATCGAGTGTATCACTTATTAAGGGGATAGATTTGAAAATTAATATATTTCTATAAACTTAGTCTATATTTATTTTATGTTATAAAATGAAGTTGTGGTGTCGAAGAAACTAAAAGAAAAAGGTACAAGATTACAGGGTTAAAAGGTTATTAGACCAAATATATTATTTTGAGGCGCTTAAGTTCTATTAGTTGAAGAAAAAAATTAGTGGATCTATATAGGCAGAAGACTTAGAGTGCGATGAATGACAAATATTTTTTTCTCTACACTTAAATGATTTATACCCTTAATTATATGATGTTATCTTATATTTAAAAATAGATTTGTGATCCAAATATCACAAGTAAAAGATAAAAGAGTTAGATATTCGGAACAATATATTTCAAGACTTGTTATGGTTGGTATGACCATCTTGTGAATCTTTCTTTTTTCGTCGAAGGCACTAGTAATTGTTATGGACTAGATGAACTGAGTATTCAGATTGTTTCTTAGCCTTCTAATTGTTATGTTTATTAATGACATACGAGAACATTTTCATAGTTGAGAGAAACATATGTAGCGGTTGAGGATGATCCTACGGACATTGAGATAATGCCAATTAAATACATGCATTATACGTGTGAATTTACATTCTTAGGTTATGATGTTTTAAGCCTTGTGATGTCTAGTAAAAGGATGATAGATCATTAGTATTATGCCTACTAAGGCTGGAGCACATGTGATATTATATGCAAACTAGAGCACATGTGCTATTATAATTGTCTTTGTTTGAGAAAGCTAAGTTCATTAGTAGAGAGTCCTGACCTTATTGGGTGGTTAGTCATCAGTTCTTAAAGGCGGGGCCTACCTGATAGTGAATAACAATAGAGCACTATAACTAAAGCGTTGAATGTGTATACAATAGTGGGGATTGACTTGAAGAGATTCGTATCCCAAGAGGTGCAATATTTATAAAATTTAGTTATTTCAAGATCCGTAAATATGGCTTGGAATCGAAGAATGAGAGCTAACGACGACGGGTGGTGACAAAAAAAAATTTCTTCTTCAGTATTTTAACTGTTCATATGTTAAATAGGAGTGCTAGAGACTCGAGAAATTATCGTAAATATGGTTAACTCTGAAAGAAAGTGAAAATATACCATTATACGCCCCATGCTTAGCCGATCATGTATGTCGAGGAAAGTTATAATCCTACTTCCGTCGATCGTAGGCTCGTGAAATCCCACGCTTAATTTAGTCTGAACTACTTACACATCATACTATTCTATGAAGCGATATTTTAGAGAGGTAGTGCAATAACACGAGATACCCATATCTTCATGTGTTATAAGAGTAACCAATGTATGAAATATTAACATAGGGGTGTATGAATATGTTATAGAATTAGCGTAAGTGAGAGCATTGTGTATGTAACGATCGGACCGGTCGCTTTGAGATCTAGCGCGTCGTTCAGCAGTTTGAGTCCATGAGCAGCTTCAACGTGGTCGGAATTAAATTTTGGGAAGTTCGGAGTTGACTTGGAGAGGAAATTCTCATTTCGGAAGCTTTAAGTTGAGAAAATTGACTAGGATTGGATTTCAGAGTAAACGACCTCGGAATCGTGATCTGAAGGTTCCAGTAGGTTTGTATGATGATTTCGGACTTGGGCATATGCCCGGATCGGGTTTTGGGTGACCCGGGAGCATTTTGGCGCCTATTGTGGATGTTCGCATTTTGGAAGAAATTCCATAAGTTTGGGTTGAAGTGCATTTCAATGTTATCGATGTCCGTTTGGGATTCCGAGTCTGGGAGTAGCTCCGTATGGTGATTCTGGAGTTGGGAGCGCGATCGGAAGTGAATTCGGATGTCCGTGGAGCATTTTGGAGCCATTTTGCTAAGGATAGAAATTTGAAAGTTTTTGAGAAGTTTTACCGGAGGTGGACTTTTTGATATCGGGGTCGGAATTCGATTCCGAAAGTTAGAGTAGGTCTATGATGTTGAATATGACTTGTGTGCAAAATTTGAAGTCAATCGGACGTGATTTGATAGGTTTAAACATCGAAAGTAGAAGTTTAAAATTCTAAAGTTCATAAAGCTTGGATTGGGGGTCGATTCATGGTTTTAGCGTTATTTGATATGATTTGAGGCGTCGAGCAAGTCCGTAATGTGTTTTGGGACCCGTTGGTATGATTGGTTGGGGTCCCAGGGGCCTCGGGTGGTTTCCGGGTGGTTAACGGATCAAAAATAGAATTTTGGAAAAGGCTGAAGTTGCTGGTATAACCGCACCTGCGAGACTTGGGCAGCAGGTGCGGAGAAGCAGAAGCGGCCTTCGTGCCGCAGAAGTGGAAATGGACGGCTAGGCTGGGACCGCAAATGCGATCATTTTTCCGCAGATACGGGACCGCACCTGCGGAAAGAGAAGCGCAGATGCAGGGGTTGATGGCTTGGGGGAAGACCGCAGAAGCGGCAAATGGTCCGCACCTGCGGTACCGCAGAAGCAGTCAATAGACCGCAGGTGCGAATGGACTGGAGGCAGTAAGTGTTTTAAAAATCGGGATTTGGCCATTTTCTCTCATCTTTCTCTTGGCTTGGGCGATTCTTGGAGGGTTTCAAGAGGGGGGTTTTCATCATGAATGATAAGCTTTGGAGCATTTAGCATCGATTCGAGTCTTCGGAAAGGTGTGGAATGCCGGTTATGGGTCTTCGGAGCGAGGTGAGTCTCCTTTCTAACCTTGTAAGAGGGAATTGTCCCCATAGGTGAAATAATTGGTTATGTGCTCCTATTTGTGGGGGCTACGTACGCACGAGGTGATGAGAGTCCGTGCGTAGCTACTAATATGTGTAAGTCCGGGTAGTCTAGGACCCAAAAAGCATGCTAAACTTGGAATATCTGTGATCTTATTGACAATTGAATTTCTTATATCCTGTCGAATTGGTAAATGAATTTCTAAGAGGATTAGACTACATTTTCTTAAATCATTAAAAGAGAATTGGCCTTTATTTGGACAAATGTTCCCCGATAAATTTTTAATTTGCTGTTTGAGCAAGTATTTCTATGTGTACTTGTGTCGCATGTATGATTCGCGAGCAGGGTGATTGTTTAGTTAAATTTGATCGCGTCGCATGTATGATTCGCGATCGGGGTAATAGATGCATCTATGGTTCGCGTCGTTCGACCCTCGGCAGTGCACATTTTACATTCATGTTGGATCGGGCCGTACGACCTCGGCATGACTTGCGCATGCTTGGATTGCCTGCCTTGAAGTTTATTGATATTGATATCTGCTCTCCCCGACTTGAGATAATTGTTAATTAATGGATTATGAATCCGGAGACTTTTAATAAAAAGGAACTTTTACCTGTTTCGTGACTCATTTGAATTTACTGTCGTTCTTAATAAATCCGTGATTTATCGCATTAATAATATTATTATTGGACCATTAGTAAGTGTCGAAGGTGCCATCTCGTCTCTACTTCTTCGAGATTAGGCGGGATGCTTACTGAGTACACATTATTTTCGTACTCATACTACACTTGCTATGCATTTTGTTGCACAGGTACAGGTATTTATAGTGGCCTACTGGGCGTAGCGGCATGGGTGATACGGAGACTAGGTGAGCCGTATTTCTCGAGGCGACCTGCAGCTAGTATAGTCTCTCTCAGCATTGTATTTACTTTCTGTCCAATTTGTGTTCCGGACAGTTATTGTACTTTATTCAATTTCTTAGTAATTGCTCATGCACTTGTGACACCGGGTTTTGGGAGGATTATGAAGTATTTTGTATTAACTGCTTAACATTCAATTTGATTCGAAACGATTATATTTTACTGGTAAACTTGAAGGAAAATCATAGTTTTCAAGAGTATTAAAATGAGAATTTAATTAAGTATGTTGGTTGGCTTGCCTGACAGTGGTGTCCGGCGCCATCACGATCCTTAGTGGATTTTGGGTCGTGACAACATGGTATCAGACCACTAGGTTTCCGTAGGTCTCACGAGTCATGAGCAAGTCTAGTAGAGTCTCACGCATCGGTACGGAGACGTCTGTACTAATCCTCGGGAGGTTGCAGGACTGTTAGGAGTACTTCCCTTCTTGATTCCTCATTCTGCGATTTGATCCCTGGAGGCTTATGCCTTTAATTCCTTCCTATTCAATCTTATGCGACATGAACCGCTTGTTATAAATCGAGAATTGAAGAATTGAAATGGTACTACTGATGCAGTGCGGGGTGTTTCTCCCTGCATAGTTGTCTAAGCTATTATCGCGCCTTGTGGAAGGATATTCTGTCGTTTCAGCTCAATAGCGGTACTTCTGAGAGCTCTGAGTCTAGGCGCAAATTGCCATGATGCTATGAACGATTGTTCCGCAGTATTGATATGATGGTAGGACGTTTGCCTACGTGTCGGGGCAGTAAATGACTTGAAGGGAGGTTTACTCGGAGCATGATCTAGAGATTCGGTATTTTATTCCTGGCAGGGGAAAGGCAAACGGACTAAGAATGGTCAGATGTGGGCTGGTGGAGTAACGAGACTTGGTATTTGCGAGCGTGGTGGAGTTTTCTTCTATGATGAGGTGTCGTTGTCCTAATTGAACGTACTCAGTTCGCGGGTCTTATGATCTTCTACAATTCGCCTTTGGGGTAGGATATTGTTTAATAGTATTGAAGGTGCGGCTGTCAGATATCGCGGGGTGCAGTAGTTCAGGACTGAATCAATATTTCTAATGTCGACGGTTCGAGAAAGATGATCTTCAGAAAGGTTTAAAGTTAGCAGCAGTTGTGGGTTCAAGTGCCACGAAGAATAGATTTTATTTAACGCAACAACTAAGCAGCAAAGGATGAGGAAGGATGTGTGGGGAGTGTCAGGCGGTGGTTAAAATTTCTAGAAGGCCAGGTATAAGAGGTAAAGGTCGAGTAGTCGACTAAAGAGGTGAGTTCCGCCAAAGTGGGAGAGTTTGGAGTGATTTAGGAATTTTAGTGATCGGTGATTTGGGCCTACCGATTAATTTGAAGTATGGGCTATTATGCGGCAAGAGATTTGATCTAAGGGAAAGGAGCTGCTTGAAATGAAGAAGGATACAACCCAACTTTGAATTGGGAGGATGTTGCCGCGCACTTAATTGATGTCCACGAGGGGTGAATGGACTTGTGCAGCTAGACAGTGAGCTTGGACTCAGGATGGGTAATTAATGTCGTGGTGATTGCACCCCGTGTAGCAGCGTTAGAAGACGTCGGCACGTAAATCCCACAGGTGGATTATCTCCAGTGAGCGGATCGGCGGTAGCATGTTGGCGAAGCTTCTGCGGAAATTCTATTGGTTATACAGCAAGGAGATCGGTCGTGCAAACGTGGTTGAATATTCAGAGTATAAAAAGGGGTTTTTACAGAAAGATTCCGAGAATGTTGGCAGTTGATGGCGGAAGGTTATGTCAATATGAGACAAAGAATACTGGCGAATTCCAGAGATTGTGTATCAGTGGCTTCAAGCTAAGTGGGAGAGTCCCACCGCCTATGATTGGGTTGCATGGTTAACTACTTGCGAGGTTTCTGGTTATTAGCGTATTGAGGGGTCATTTCAGCTTCGGAAAGAACATAAGTAGTAATTCGAGCAAAGGAATTGTTAAAGGTGTGCTATGGTTGGCCTTATTGGCTCATGTTCAGACTTGGGGAAGGATTCAGGATTTATGCCTTGTATAGGTGGGTTTCAAGGGAAGTGATTATGCCGGGTGCTTCGTCGAGAGGGTATTCATGTGCTAGAAGATTCATGGAGTTGATTATATTCGGAGCCAAGTCAGAGCGGGTGGCTCTCAACACCGGTCCTAGTGGATTCAAAGGGGCTAGGCGAGGTGCCTAATGATTGCGAGCCTATAGGTACGGTTAAGAATCAAGCTTTGTAGCAGCTTACGAGAAGAGGAACAGAATGTTCTATGATGTTTTGACTTGCAGTGTAGCATTTGGGAGGTATGAAATGGTTCGTGGGATTTGAGACAGTATGGTCTCGTGATTCAAGGTCACTCGGGATGAGTGCGGATAGAGTGTCTCATGTGTGGAATGGAGTTATTATTATTTCTAAGGCAATCAAGAACTAATTTGGAAGAAGATAGATTGGTTAGCCATAGTTGAATTGGCATATTGGTGGTAGTGATCAGTTCCTTCAACGTGATCAAGTTATGCAAGTGATTTGTGACGGCACGTGTGAGGTTTGTCGACCGCCGTAATTGATGTTATTCAGAAGTATTCCACTGTTATGGCCTGTCATGTGTAGGCGAATCCCGGAAGGGCTATGATGGCTCAGACCACTACTTAGAGATTTGCATATTCTACGGTTATGAGAATTCACTTGTGTGTTGCTATGGTTCTCCTGAAGCGAGTTAGGTGAAAAGTTTTATATGATGAAGTGTTAATCCATTAGTGGTTACGGAGTTATGATGAAAACCGTGCTCTATCATATATGGGAATCTTGGGTGCAGTGAGTGGTATGGAATTTGAAGTGAGGATCAAGGTTGCAGTTCGGTGTTGACAAGGATGTCACGAGCTCGGATGAGCAGGAAAGTGGTTTTTGAATGATTAGAGTAAGCTGCCATTGTCTTCAGCATCACCTGGGGATCGGTGTTTTGTGAGAGAGGCTTTGCATCCTGGTTATGGATTCTTGATCGCTCTTCAGCGTTAGTGCAGCCGGTAGCCTGGATGTGCAGGCTTGTTATCTGTTACGGAAGATCGTGGGAGCGTGTCCCACGAGAAGATTGTATAAGTATGGCAGGTAGTCACTTGATTGATTGGAGAATGAAACCAAGTATGAAGATTGTGGCGATATGGTTAATTTGAGGATTTATGCATGGAGGGCACTCGGTTTATTAGGTTGTGGATCGTGGAGGATTACTTTGGTTATGATGGTTGTTCTTGTGTGTTATGGGGAAAAGGGGTTATTATGGACCTTTGAAAGGTTATTAGCCTAGCTCTGTGCGATCAGAACCAGCTTGAGGTGTGTGGAGGGATTTAAATGTGAATATGGGCGCTACATCAGGCCAGAGGTGTTCATTTCAATAATGCGCTCCTTGTAGAAGAGCGGTCAGGGTGTTATCTCGTCGTCAGTTATTTCAAGTAGTGATGTATTGCACCGCGTGAGTTGTGAGACGGCTCGGTGAATTGCTTATGTGTTGAGGTTCCGCATAGAGGTGATGTTATATGAGCAGAATGGCTCTTGAGATTCAGATCGTATATCGCACCCTAGTTGTGCTTGAGTTTTGTAGCTTATAGCGCTATATGTCTCCCCAGGGATAGTATTATGCACTTGGCGTGCTTGTAACCGATATTCGGTATCTTGTTGTAATGAGCAATATAGTTCGGAGTGTACCTCCTTATGTGAATTTTGTGTGTGGACCGGGTGGCACGCCGCCATGGGTATGTTGTTTGGATCAGGTTGCGCGCCGCAACAGTATTGTCACGACCCAAACCCCCGCACAGGTCGTGATGGCGCCTCTCGTGAAGACGAGGCCAGCCAACTAGCACAGCTCGTCTTTTCAAAATAATTAAACATTAATAAGCAATTTAAACATGATTTAATGATATAACTAACGGAAGCACAAACCCGACACAGCCCTAACCGGGGTGTCACAAGTCACGAGCGTCTATTAGAGTGTAAATCCAAATACAAGGTCTAAAATATACAAAATCGGAATAATGAACAAAGAGAGAAAGGCGGTGCTGCAAACACTGGCAGTCACCTCGTTTACTCCTATAGCTCTGCCACTCATCAGCCAAAACCCGCTACCGGGTGAATAAATACCTGCATCTGCACACGAGGTGTAGGGAGTAAAGTGAGTACTCCAACTCAGTGAGTAATAAAGGTAAATAGCAACTGAGCAGTAAGAAATCACGTAAAGCAACCAACATGCTATATAGAAGCAGGGTACAATCTTTTGAGAAAACAGTGAAGCTGTGAAATCTTTAGAAATATCTTGGCTCAGTTTAAAACTCCTTTGAAAATAGTCTTTTCAACAGTTGCGAAATAATTTCAAAACAGCTAGTGCCGATATGCACAGAATCCGCCCCTCGGGCACAAATACCACAGTATAACAAGTAAAGACAAGTAAGTATGCAAGATGAGCACATAAAAGCTCGCCCCTCGGGCAATATCTCAAAGCGGTACCAGCCCCTCGGGCTACCTCACAGTCACTCATATCAGCCCCTCAGGCTCATTCTCACAAACACTCGTATCAGCCCCCCGGGCTCAGCATCAATCACTCAGCATAATAGGTACCCGCGCTCACTATGGGTGTGCAGACTCCGGAGGGGCCCCTTACGGCCCAAGCGCTATATCAACATAAGGCCTGAAAGCCTTCTCACATCACTCATAAGGCCTGAAAGCCTTCTCACATCACTCATAAGGCCTGAAAGCCTCCTCACGTCACTCAAGCCACCTCGTGGCATATAAATGTATCTCAGGCCCTCGGCCTCATATCACTCAGCATATCCTCACATATGGCCCTCGGCCTCACTCAGTCCGAAAATCATCACAAGCCCCTCGGGCATTTGTAAAATAGTAGTTCTCAGCCCAAAAAAATCATTTAGAAATATCATTAAGTTTCAAATCTGAGTAAAATTGGCTGAGTTTGTAAAACAGTGGATCTCAACAGGACTGAGTTCAAATAATGCGTCAAAACAGTGATAAAAATCCCCGAAGGGTTCAGATAATTGGCACGAAGCCCAAATATGGCAATCAACCCAAATCATGATAACAACAAATAACTTTCAGTCAAATACGCGGTAAAATCATCAATCGGGACGGACCAAGTCACAATACCTCAATGGTGCTCTACCCGATGCTCGCTATCCGGCGTGCAAGTCATCTCAATATAGCACTACGGTGTGCAATCCGGGGTTTCAAACCCTCAGGATATCATTTGCAATCATTACTCACCTCGAACCGGCGAAATCTCTAGCTCGCGACGTCTTTGCCTCTCAAATCGGCCTCCACGCGCGTCGAATCTATCCAAAATCAGAGCGAATACATCACAATAGGCCAAGGGAACAATACCCAATTGAAAACAATCGAAAAATATCAAAAATCTCGAAATTAGCAAAACCCGAGCCCCGGGCCCACTTCTCGAAACTCGGAAATTTTCACATCAATACGTTCCTTATCTCCTCACGAGTTCATACATACCAAAATTTCTCAAATCCGACCTCAAATGGTCCTTCAAATCTCCAAATCAAACTTCAAAAATCTCAAGCCCTAGTTCTTCAATTTTAGGCTTAGTTTCCATGAATTTCTAGGTGGATTTCACAATATAATCAAGTTTTAAGACCAAGATTCTTACCTCAAGTCGATTACTCTTGAATCCCTCTTTCATCTCCTCCAAAAATCTCCAAAACGAGTAGCCATGGGTGAAAATAGACCCAAAATCGCGAACAAGGTGACTTTAAAGCATTCTGCCCAGCTTCAGGATTTTCTTCATCGCGAACGCGGTCCAACTCTCGCGAACGCGTAGCACAAAATTACATTGACCAACTTTTACCTTACGCGAACGCGACGAACCAGATGCGAACGCGATGCCTAATCCGATTAAACCTTCGCGAATGCGGTATCCATCACGCGAGCGCGTAGCTTCCACTTGCCATACCATCGCGAACGCGACAACTATATTGCGAACGCGAAACACAAAAGGGCCGGGACCCCAGCTGCTCTATTTACACTACGCGAACGCGGGAAACACATCGCGTTCGCGAAACACTCAGGACCTCACCCCTTCGCGGACTCGAGACCAACATCGCGAACACGAAGGCAAAATTCATAGCCTCCTCATGCATCCCTTCGCCAACGCGAGAGCCTTCTCGCGAACGCGAAGGCCAAAAGTCTGCAACAGGAACTTCAGAAAATCTGCAACTTCAAAATACCAACAATGGTCCGATCGACCCTCCGAAACTCACTCGAGGCCATCGGGACCTCAACCAAAAGCACCAACATATCCCAAAACCTCATTCAAACTTGTTCCAATCATCAAAACACCTCCAACAACATCAAATTACTCAAAACACATCGGATTCAAGCCTAAGTTTTCCAAAAACTTCCGAAACACGCATTCGATCAAAAACCCAACCAACGACGTCCGAATGACCTGAAATTTTGCGCACACATCACAAATCACATAACGAAGCTACAGCAACTCTCGGAATTCCATTCCGACTCTCGGATCAAAATCTCACCTATCAACCGGAAATCGCCAAAATACTAACTTCGCCAATTCAAGCCTAATTTTACACCGGACTTCCAAAACCAATTCCGATCACGCTCCTAAGTCATAAATCACCCAGCGAAGCTAACCAAATCATAAAAACTCCGATACGAGCTCGTATACCAATAAGTCAACTTTTGGTCAAACCTTTCAAATTCCAAGCTTTCAACTGAAACTGTTCTTTCAAATTCATTCTAAATTTTCCTGAAAACCAAAACCAACGATGTACATTAGTCATAATACATAACATGGGACAAGTCATGCCCGAGAACTGGCGATCGAAGTGCAAAAGCTCAAAACGACCGGTCGGGTCATTACAAGTATGATGTTGAGTACAGTTCCCTATAGCTGTTTTAATGCGTTTGTTTCTTATTTTTCCTGAGGAAAGCTCCTATTTGCTGTGTGCCCGCGTCGCATGTATGATTCGCGAGCGGGGTAATTGGATTTCCTTTTCAGAGTTCATTTTCCTTTTGTGTCGCGTTCGAATTTGTAGCCTATTGGCATATTGTGGCATTATATGAGACTTTTGCTCATGTCCGGGATGGCTTATTGCTGGGGCAGTTCGTACTGGGTGAGACAAGGGTATTGGATCTGGGATCAGTGCGACCGGATTATATGAAGTACATTAATGAGCTAAGGCTATTATTTGGTTCAAGATGAGGTGATGGTTCTTGACAGGAGTATAGACCCAATGATTTGTTGGTTCGGCAATTGGTTATGAATTTCTACACATCTCCTCCGTCGTGCCAGCATTGTAAGAGTTAGAGCAAGACCTATGTAGGTCATGAGGTGCAATGGGAGCATCAGATTCGTGAAACTTCGACTTATTCGATCAGGGAATGCTATTGTGGTCCTGTGAGTGAAGTGGTGCAAGGTGTGAATTCAACTAAGGTATGCAGTCATGTCTTGGTGCTGCGTGTAGTTATTGATACGGTGAGCGTATGTTAGAACAGGCCTGGCAGAGAATTTCGGATGATGGAATTGGGCTCTAAGGCTTATTTGCTTAAGTGAAAAAGGATATCTTCAGATTGACCGAGCTAGGGCGCCCAGCTGAGTTGTGGTAGCACAGTTAGGTGCTCGAGGTGTTAAATAGTGATTCCAGACAGCCCCAGCACAGTTCCTAGCACATTCGAGGACGAACGTATGTTTAAGTGGGAGAGGATTTAACAACTCGACCGGTCGTTTTGAGCTCTAGCGTGCCGTTTAGCAGTTTGAGGCCATGAGCAGCTTCAATTCAGGCATTTTGACTTGTACGTGTGGTCGGAATTGAATTTCGGGAAGTTCGGAGTTGACTTGGAGAGGAAATTCTCATTTTAGAAGCTTTAAGTTGAGAAAATTTACTAGGATTGGATTTTAGAGTAAACGATCTCAGAATCGTGATCTGAAGGGTCCAGTAGGTTCGTATGATGATTTCGGACTTGTGCGTATGCCCGGATCGGGTTTTGGGTGACCGGGGAGCGTTTTGGCGCCTATTGTGGAAGTTAGCATTTTGGAAGAAATTTCATAAGCTTGGGTTAAAGTGCATTTCAGTGTTATCGATGTCCGTTTGGGATTACGAGTCTGGGAGTAGCTTCGTATGGTGATTCTGGAGTTGGGAGCGCGAACGGAAGTGAATTCGGATGTCCGTGGAGCATTTTGGAGCCATTTGGCTAAGGATAGAAATTTGAAGGTTTTTGAGAAGTTTGACCGGAGGTGGACTTTTTGATATCGGGGTCGGAATCCGATTCCGAAAGTTGGAGTAGGTCCGTAATGTCGAATATGACTTGTGTGCAAAATATGAAGTCAATCGGACGTGATTTGATAGGTTTAAACATCGAAAGTAGAAGTTTGAAATGCTAAAGTTCATAAAGCTTGGATTGGGGGTCGATTCGTGGTTTTAGCGTTGTTTGATATGATTTGAGGCCTCGAGCAAGTCCGTAATATGTTTTGGGAACCGTTGGTATGATTGGTTGGGGTCCCGGGGGCCTCGGGTGGATTTCGGGTGGTTAACGGATCAAAAATGAAATTTTGGAAAAGGCTGAAGTTGCTGGTTGCTGGTATAACCGCATCTGCGAGACTTGGGCCGTAGGTGCGGAACCGCAGAAGCGGCCTTCGTGCCGCAGAAGCGGAAATGGATAGCTAGGCTGGGACCGCAGATGCGGTCATTTTGCCGCAGATGCGGGACCGCACCTGCGGAAGGAGAAGCGCAGATGCGGGGGTTGAAGTCTTGGGGGAAGACCGTAGAAGCGGCAAATGGTCCGCACCTGCGGGACCGCAGAAGCGGTCAATAGACTGCAGGTGCGAAGGGACTAGAGGCAGTGAGTGTTTTAAAAATCGGGATTTGGTCATTTTCTCTCATCTTTCTCTTGGCTTGGGCGATTCTTGGAGGGTTTCAAGAGGGGGGTTTTCACCATCAATGATAAGCTTTGGAGCATTTAGCATCGATTCGAGTCTTCGGAAGGGCGTGGAATGCCGGTTATGGGTCTTCGGAGCGAGGTGAGTCTCCTTTCTAACCTTGTAAGAGGGAATTGTCCCCATAGGTAAAATAATAGGTTATGTGCTCCTATTTGTGGGGGCTACGTACGCACGAGGTGACGAGAGTCCTTGCGTAGCTACTAATATGTGTAAGTCCGGGTAGTCTAGGACCCAAAAAGCATGCTAAACTTGGAATATCTGTGATCTTATTGACAATTGAATTTCTTAAATCCCATCGAATTGGTAAATGAATTTCTAAGAGGATTAGACTATATTTTCTTAAATCATTAAAAGAGAATTGGCCTTTATTTGGATAAATGTTCCCCGATAAATTCTTAATTTGCTGTTTGAGCATGTATTTTTATGTGTACCTGCGTCGCACGTATGATTCGCGAGCAGGGTGATTGTTTAGTTAAATTTGACCGCGTCGCATGTATGATTCGCGAGCGAGGTGATAGATGCATCTATGGTTCTCGCCGTTCGACCCTCGGCAGTGCACATTTTACATTTATGTTGGATCGGGTCGTACGACCTCAGCATGAGTTGCGCATGCATGGATTGCCTGCCTTGAAGTTTATTAATATTGATATCTGCTCTCCCCGACTTGAGATAATTGTTAATTAATGGATTATGAATCCGGAGACTTTTAATAAAAAGGAACTTTTACCTGTTTCGTGACTCATTTGAATTTACTGTCGTTCTTAATAAATTCGTGATTTATCGCATTAATAATATTATTATTGGACCATTAGTAAGTGTCGAAGGTGCAATCTCGTCTCTACTTCTTCGAGATTAGGCGGGATACTTACTGAGTACACGTTGTTTTCGTACTCATACTACACTTGTTGTGCATTTTGTTGCACAGGTACAGGTATTTATAGTGGCCTACTGGGCGTAGCAGCATGTGTGATTTGGAGACTAAGTGAGTTGTATTTCTCAAGGCGACCCACAGCTAGTATAGTCTCTCTCAGCATTGTATTTACTTTCTGTCCAATTTGTGTTCCGGACAGTTATTGTACTTTATTCGATTTCTTAGAAATTGCTCATGCACTTGTGACACCGGGTTCTGGGAGGATTATGAAGTATTTTGTATTAACTGCTTAACATTCAATTTGATTTGAAACGATTATCTTTTACTGATGAACTTGAAGGAAAATCATAGTTTTCAAAAGTATTAAAATGAGAATTTAATTAAGTATGTTGGTTGGCTTGCCTGACAGTGGTGTCCGGCGCCATCACGATCCTTAGTGGATTTTGGGTCGTGACAATGTAGAGGCGTATATATGTGTTCCAGCACTGTCGTACGTAAGAACGTTATGTAGGAGCGTTTGGATGTGTTTCGACAATGTCATATGTAAGAATGACGGATGTTTCTACTGCAGGATTATGGTTGAGGTGCTTGGATATATTCCAACACGATGGAGGCATAAGAGAGGATGTGTATCTAGTCCCAACACTAACCAGATGGATATTACATAGAGAATGGTTCGTAATTAATTGCTTTTAACTGAGTTCATTCATGATATTAGTTATTAAACTGATTAGTAAATATTGTTGTTTGAGGCTTTAAATGAACGTCTGTGTCGTTTGATAGCTGGTTGGTTTAAACCTGGAGAGAGAGTCACACCTATTTAGTCTAGATTTGGTACATCACACCTTGCAAAAAGTAGTTCATGGATGCGAGAATAACATCATGTGGCACAGAGCAAGAAAAGTAATATGCAAGTAAATAAGATCGTAATTTGGAGTTTACTAAAGGTGAAAAAGTCTTTCGAGGAATTTCCCTATGAAAAGAGTTATTATCAAGTAGACAAGTAGGACAATTAAGGTAGAAGCAGGTTATTTCAATGAAAGTGTTGTGGTGCAAGCATACGACAAAGGAGTTACTTGGGAGTCCGAGGGAAACAGACAAAATAAGTACGAGCAACTATTTAAGACGTCAGGTACATTTTTTTTTTTTTAACTCTTTCGTCCATTTTGACGTTCTTTGAAGTCTAGATACACATTTATTTGATGATAAGTATGGTGATTTAGTAGGTTATGGGCTTAGTCCTTGGAAAATATAAGAGATGGACATTAGTATTAAAAAAAAAAAAAAGTCATATCTTATGTTTACAAAGTTTGAGATCAGATAACTTTGATATCAAGATTGCCTAAATAATGAAAACGTGATGCTGCTTTCATGAGAAAATAGGAACAAAATATCAATGATCTTTTTTTAAAGTCTTGGCTTTACCTTGACGAATGGATCTAATGTTACTATCAGAAAGGCCACGTCCATTTACAAGATACATATATTGTTGAGTTATCAGAAAGGCCACATCCATTTACAAACTTTGACGTGAATGTTGATGTCTCGTGATATTGTATATTATTGGATGGAGTAGTCGAATATGCAAGAGATGTTATTGTGTTGTTTAATTAAACTGGTTGTAAATAATTGAATAACTCTAGTTACAAAGAAAATGAGACAAAAATTTAAGAACTTAGAGAGTTAGTCAAGGTTTTGAATCCCGAAGGAAGTAAGAAAATGGCCAAGGGTCACTCATGGACTCAAGAATACTCGCGATACGACATTCGAGGACGAATGTTCCTAAGCGGGGGAGAATGTAACGGCCCGTAAAATTTTCGTTAACTTAAATGCATCTTCATGTTTGAGTTGCCTTAATTAATTGTCGTAAATTGCTTATAAACTGATTTTTTGTTGGATTATTTTTTAATAGTTGATTTTTTTTTAATTTATAAATTAACCATATAAAATATGAGTTGAAGAATTATTTAAAGCAGCTAGTGGGCATATAGGATATTATTGGTTGAGGTAGTTAGGTTGGATTTGGTATATAAAAATGAAGAAATATGCAAACGGTAAAAAATCCAATTGCAGACTCACTTTCATGTGGATTAAGGCATTAGAACATTGCCTTTGATTTAAAAAAAAACAATAACAATTATATAATATGGGCCGACGCCTAAGAAAACAAATACATTTAAAATAATGTATTTTAAAGTGTTAGGGAAAAAGTCAGCAATTGCTCCTTATGAACTTTACCAAGAAAAGCGCAGCCATGCTGCTTGAAACCATGAAGACGCTACAAAAGAAAAAAAAACGTGTGATGCTGTAACTTTACTCGAAAAAGAAAAGACATAAGGGATTGAGGAATCAAGAAACTGCTTGATTATTGAGCCAAGAAAACGCTATAGAGTAGCTGATCTGATGGGTTTCTTTAATTGGAGATGAAGAAAGTGAATTTACTTTTGTACAACAATGGTGATCATTCTTCCTCATTCATGGTACATTTTCAATCTGTAGTGTATAAGATATATTTTAGTGTATATGGAGTAGCCTATATGTAATTTTCTTGAAGTCCTTGATTTTTGTTGGCTGTTCGAGAAAAAAGTTGCAAACAAAAATTAAATAATATTAATGAACAAGGTTTTCCTCTACTTAGGATTTTGTAAATCAAGAGATTGGTTTGATGAGTTGAATTTCGGACTGGAGCAACAAAGGTATTTAAAAGGAAGGATTTTGAGGTAAGTGAGATTTTAAGCTTTGATACTTGCTTTTCTAAAACCGGTTTTGAAAGTGTGTTGGACAAGCGTGCGCTTGGCAGAGTCGGTGGTCTTAGACTAGCCGCAAATATATTATTTTATGAAAAAAAATATATTTTATAAGTTGTTTGATAGTGTGATACGGCTGTGCGCCATGAGGTTGAGTTTTATAGTTTGATACGGCTGTGCGCCATGATATTGAGTTTGATACAACTGTGTGCCATGATGTTGAGTTTGATACGGCTGTGCGCCATCATATTGAGTTTGATACGGCTGTGCGCCATGATGTTGAGTTTGACAAGGCTGTGCGCCATGATATTGAGTTTGATACGGTTGTGCGCCATGATGTTGAGTTTGATACGGCTGTGCGCCATGTTGTTGAGTTTGATACGGCTGTGCGCCATGATGTTGGGGCATTGTGTATGCCTTTGTACATCACCCGAGCATTGTGTATGCTCTGTTACATATTTGAGGCATTGTGGTGCCGTTGTGGACTCGTGGTGTGTTTGTAAATTTCTTTCACTGCAATCATGATAAGTCCTTAATGGGTATCCTTGTTGGTTAATTCTTAATAACTCTGTTGATACATATATTGAGTTGTTGTATAATTATCATATTTACTGTATCATTCGTGTTGTGGTATGTTTGTATTTTTCAACACTTGTTCCAGAGGTATTTAAAGTGGCGCGTCGAGGATCTTACTGGGTTATATTTACGTATAACTCACTCATTACCTGCATCTCTATGCAGATACTGTTACGGGAGATAGAGCTAGTGGCTGACGAGTTTGTTCGAGTGGATCCTAATGCTGAGGTGAGCCACCGCATTGTACGTGGAGGCTTTCGTTTCAGACTTACCTAGCTCGTGTTAGTTATTTCCTTTTTCTTTGGGGTTTGCATACCCGTTAATAAACTCATGTTACTCTGTTAGATGCTCCATGGTCTTAGTGTGGGATTTGGGCTAGAGTTTTATTATTTGAGTGATTGTTGGTTTTTCTACTGATTGACTAAGGTATTGGGCGATAATCGTTTCCTCTTTAATTATTAATAATACTATTAGGCTTACATTTTCTTCTCTCAGTGTTTGTGTAAATGGTTAAACGTTAGAGAAAGGGGTTCGTCTGGCAGGTGGTGTTAGCTGGGTGCCAGTCACGTCTAGGGGGTAGTTCAGGACGTGACAATGTTAGTCTTGATGTTGTCAGATGATTGTAGTAGATGCTCATGACTACTAACACCCCGATGTCAGGCTTTCTTTTCCGCACTTTTATTTTTTATTTACACTCCTTATGAAGGTTCTATATTAAATAGCTTTGGAAATCATCTTGAAAATGAAAATCTTGTTTTGTTTTGGTAATGTGTCGGCTTGCCTAGTACCACGATAGGCGCCATCATGACAGGGTTGATTTTTGGGTCGTGACAGAATTTGTAATTATAATTTGACGTACACGATAGACAAATATGAATTGAAAGAATAGATACTTTATACGTGTAAATCACGTGCACAAAAACTAGTACTATTTCATGTAAATTAGTCGTGCAAAGCACATGCACAATCTTATTTCTCATCTTTTTCTTCATAAATTACCATGCATGCGCCGCCAGCTGTTTGTTCATATGTTGGTGTCTGTTATTCTCTCCAATATGAACTATGAAGAACTGTTTGGACAACAAGTGCTCATATTATCACAATTGTGATTGGTTCATGTGTTTTATCTTTAGCTTGGGCGGTGCCTCAACTTGGTTAGATAGTTGGTCCTAGTACTTTGCTATTGTTGTTGGTTGTCACTTATTACACCTCTACTCATCTTGCCTATTGTTACTACATCGACGATTCTATTTCCGGCACAAGAAAGTATACCTACATGGATGTTATCCGAGCCAATCTTGGTGGGCTCCAAGTTAAAAATTTTGGAGGGGTTCAATATGCCAATCTTCACGGAGTTACAATTGAATACAGCATTGCATCTTCAATCAGCATGATAACAATTAAAAAATCTAATTGCTTCCATCAACATGGTGTTCAAGCTTCTTACAAGTTTCTATCACTCCTTACATGATTATTTTTGGAGTAATACAAATTGTCCTCTCGTAAATTCTAAATTTCGATAAGATATGGTGGCTTTCAACTGTGGTTGCTATCACGTTTTTACTTCAGTATTGGTATTCGCTTAGCAATTACTAAAGTTGAAAAAAATTTAGAAAAGTTGGAGGAAGAATTAGCATTGATACAGTCAATGAAATCGAGCAAATCTGTACTTCTCACCATAATTATACGTGCAAAACACGTGCACAAAAACTAGTAACACTCTGTGAAAATCATTAAAATTGTTATGCCAATATGAATGAATTTGTAATTATAATTTGATGTACACGATAGACAAATATGAATTGAAAGAATAGATTTTTTATACGTGCAAATCACGTGCACGAAAACTAGTACCATTTCATGTAAATTATACGTGCAAAGCACATGCACAATCTTATTTCTCATCTTTTTCTTCATAAATTACCATGCATGCGCTGCCAACTGTTTGTTCACATGTTGGTGTCTGTTATTCTCTCCAATATGAACTATGAAGAACTGTTTGGACAACAAGTGCTCATATTATCGCAGTTGTGATTGGTTCATGCGTTTTATCTATAGCTTGGGCGGTGCCTCAACTTGGTTGGATTGTTGGTCCTAGTACTTTGCTATTATTCTTGGTTGTTACTTATTACACTTTACTCATCTTGCCTATTGTTACTACATTGACGATCCTATTTTCGGCACAAGAAACTATACCTACATGGATGCTATCCGAGCCAACCTTGGTGGGCTCCAAGTTAAAACTTTTGGATGGGTTCAGTATGTCAATCTTCATAGAGTTACATTTGAATACACCATTGCATCTTCGGCCAGCATGATGGCAATTAAAAAAATCTAATTGTTTCCATCAACATGGTGTTCAACCTTCTTGCCAAGTTTCTACCACTCCTTACATAATTATTTTTGGAGTAATAAAAATTATCATCTCGCAAATTCTAAATTTCGATCAGATATGGTGGCTTTCAACTGTTGTTGCTATCATGTCTACACTTCACTATTAGTATTGGCTTAGCAATTACAAAAGTGGAAAAAAATATTGAAAAGATGGAGGAAGAATTAGCATTGAAACAGTCAGTAAAATCGAGCAGATCTATACTTGTCATCAGAATTATACGTGCAAAACACGTGCACAAAAACTAGTAACACTGTGAAAATCATTAAAAATGTTATGCCAAGATAAATGAATTTGTAATTATAATTTGATGTACACGATAGATAAATATGAGTTGAAAGAATAAATACTTTATACGTGCAAATCACGTGCACAAAAACTAGTACCGTTCCATGTAAATTATACGTGCAAAGCACGTGCACAATCTTATTTCTCATCTTTTTCTTCATATATTACCTTGCACGCGCCGCCAATTGTTTGTTCATATGTTGGTGTCATACATTTAATGGAGATATGTTGTCCTTGCTCTTGTTATTCTCATTTTCTCCACATGACAACATAGAGGCATACAATAAAAAAGCAACACATAGTAGCCTGTAACAATAGTTTACTGACATTGGTTGTAATTGATTTTATAAGAGTTTTAATTAGGGTTATAAGATCACCTTATTAAGGTCAAACACTCAATACCTAAACACAATAGTTACATACAAGTCTATAGAGCATAGAAAGGCGGGATGCCCATGACGTGTACGTGCCGGATGAACCTAATCCTCATTGAATTTGATTTTTTCATTAGATAAGGCTCGCACAATGGTTAACGATGGCTCTGATGGGTGGTTTTGCTAGAATAGCCAATAATGAGATCAATATTTTAGTAAATGATGCAAAGAAGGGTAGTGACATTGATCCACAAGAAGCTCAGCAAACTCTTGAACTAGCGGAAGCTAATGTGAAAAAGGATGAAGGAAGGAGACAAAAAATTGAGACAAATCTAGCTCTCCGATGAGCTAGAACATGCGTTAGAAACAAGACATACGTTTTCTCTCTGTGCACTCTTTAACTTCAAAAACGAGCCTCTTCTCTCCGGTGCACTGCCTTTTCTTCGAAGACTTCTCTGTCTCTAATGAATTTTTTGTTGGGGCTTTCTCTGGATATCGAATTTTGGCTATCAGATAAGTAAGTGTGTTACTCCTCTTCCCCTTTTTTTTCTTGTAATATGTGAAATTTCATCATTGTTGCTCAAGTATATCGATATGAATTGTATTATGAACTTCACTATTTGTGTAACTTTATTGGATTAGTCCAAGACAAGTGTGTCTTTTCTCTCTTTTTAAAATAGGTTGGGAATGAGGGAGGGCTTATGAATTATCATGTTGATTATATAGTATGTACTCTATTTTATTTATTTTTTTGTCTTTGCTAGAAATGTCTTATGTATATATCAAATTCTTAACCTTACTCCTCGGGAAGAAAGAATGATTTATTGCAGTTTTGCCTTATTGCACATTTCTTTTTTGTATTTGTAACTGATAGTTCATACAACCAATAAAGTATTGAGCTTCATTTTTAATCTAATGTAGGATTTCATTGTATAAGAAGATATCGATGGAGCATGATGATGTAGAGTCCAATGAAATAAGTGTTTTAAGTTCATTAAAACGACGTAAAACTACGTCTGTAGTGTGGAATTTTTATGAGCAGATGCCATTGGATATGGATCCTGATAATAGACTTAGGGTTAAATGTAAGACTTGCGGGATAATATTTTTGGCCGACTCAAGAGCTAGAACTACAAATTTAAAGCGACTTCTAGCTAAGTACGAGATTGAAGCATCAAAGCAAGGTATGACAATTGATCATAAAGAATATCGTAAAGTTGTAGCTAAGGCTATAGCTAAACATACCTCTCATTTAGTTAGGTAAAATATGAAGGGATTAGAGAAGTGCATGCCTTCTTGAATCCTACGGTTAAAACCATTTCAAAAAATACTGTAAAAGTTGATATGCTTAAATTATATCATGATAACAAAGAGATGGTAAAGAATGAGCTTGAAGATATTCCGAATAGAATGAGTTTGACATCTGATTTATGGTCATCATTCACATCAAATGGATATATTTGTGTTACTGCACACTATGTTGATTTGGATTGAATTTACAAAAGAAAGTTTTAATCTTTTATCATGTGCCTCCTCTTCATAGTGGTGCTATTTTGGGTCCAAAGTTGATTATTCATAGGGAATTGAAAAGAAAATATTTTATATAACTTTAGATAATGCAAGTTATAATGATAGTGTTTTGGGATGCACTACTAGAAATTCGGCCAAAATCGACCGCGACCACGACCGACTTCTGTCGGTTTTTTAATATATATATATATATGTATGTATGTATTTTACGAAATCGACTAACTTTGGTTGATTTTTTTTGCCCAAAAATGCGGAAAATTATCTTTGCGTCCCGCAAAATTTATTTATCAAGAAACTGATCAACTTTGGTCGGTTTTTCATTTAAAAATAAATCAAAATTAATATTCAAAACAAGATCGATGTCGGTCGGTTATTTTTTTTAGTAAAACCGACCGATTTCGGTCGGTTATTTTATTTTTTTTTAGTAAAATCGACTAAAATCGATCGGTCATTTTCGCACGAAAATGTAATTAAAGAGTATAAATAAAATAAAATAAAGTACCAAAATAAACAAATATTCTAGTGGTAGAGTAGTATCCTGCTACAATACAGGATACGACTGTATTAAAGGTTTTGAGTCAAGGATTGTAAAATTTGTTGAGTGTATCAAGAATCTTGGTTTAAAGTCGATGGAAAAAGTGCGCCAAGATGTGTCCACAAGGTGGAATTATACATAGTTGATGCTTGATACAACTTTCCCTTATCGTTGAGCATTTTCAGACTTCAAGATACTTGGCAAAAGTTTTACATATTGCCCTTCGGATGAGAATTGGGTTAAAGCTGAAACGATTGCTAAGTTTATAAGGCCTTTTTATATAATCACTACACTATTTTCTTGGAGCCATTATCCTACCGCCAGTTTATATTTTCATAAAGTTTGGAAAAATAATATGTTGATAAGGGAAGAGACATTTAGTGAGGATTCTACTATCAAGGTGATGGCTATGGAAATGGAGAACAATTTTACAAAATATTGGCAAGACGACTATGTTCAAATTATTTCTATGGCAATCGTCCTTGATCCTCGATATAAGTTAAAATTGGTAAAGTTTTGCTTTTCAAAACTTGATCCTTTGATTGGCAATGAAAAAGTTAGGGTTGTTGAAGAGAATTTGCATAGGTTGTTTAAAGAATACATGAAAGTATTTGATGTTAGAATTGTTGGAAGTAGTAGTTATGGATGTTATGATGGAATAATGGACGAATTTGACATGTTTGAAAGTCCGTCTGAGTATAGTTCAGAAAAGACACAGTTGGAATTATACTTGGAAGAGCCTGTATTAGTACGCAAAGGAAATGAAAATTTTGACGTGCTTACGTTTTGGAAAGATAATAGGAGTAAGTATCCTGAACTCTCATTGGTGGCTTGTGACCTGTTAAGTATACCTATCAGCACAGTTGCATCTGAGCCGGTTTTTAGTGTTGGTGGTCGAGTTATTGGCAAATTCCAGAATTCTATTCTACCGGAAAATGCAGAACCTAAGTTGTGTTCTATAGATTAAATATTATGGGCATCAAGTCACATTATAATCAATATCATGTGTATTTTATTCTATGAACTTTCTTGTAGTTTGATAATTTTTTTAATTTTCTAACTTTTAGCTTGCGATGATTCTGAAGAGGGGGACACTGCAATAAATGTGGAGAAAATTGCCGCTACACTTTCAAAAAGTTTGAATCTTGGTATGATTCAAGTTTTTCACTTGATTGTATAGTTAAGTTCTCCATTTATACGTACCTTCCAGAATTGTGATTTCTCATTTTACTTTTGGTGAGTGATGCTTTGTCAGGATAACTTTGGTGCTAGAATGAGGAAAAGGAAAAGCTTGTGTTGAAGAAGATGTTGGCTTGTGTCACGAACCAAACTCAATCCGTTGTGATGGCGCCTATCGTGGAACTAGGTCAGCCTCAACTCAACGGAAAAACCAACCACAATACTAAGATTTAGAACATTTGCGGAAAAATGCATTTATCAATTGAGTAAATTGTTTAAAAACATAAAGCATAATTCATAATACAAAACAACCAGCCCAAAAATCAGGGTGTCACGGAGTACATGAGCGTCTAGAGAAATAACATAGTCTACTACAATGTTTACGGAGGAACAACTGAAATACAACTGGAATAAAGAATGAGGATCAAGATTTGCGAACGCCATGCAGATACCTCAACAACCTTCCAAGCCTGCAACCTCGATCAGTGATTGCTACCGAGACCGAAAGCACCTGGATCTGCACACAAGGTGCAGGGGGTAACGTGAGTACACCAACTCAGTAAGTAACAAGTCCAACCTTTGGACTGATAGGTAGTGACGAACTCAACCTCATCAAAGATAACAGAAATAACGTACAAAAACGTAGGCATGCTTTCAGTTAAATAAACAGCTCGAACAGTAAAACAGAACATGTATGAACAAGGTAAATAAGTGTAACTCTGCTACATCTACATGCCAATGCACATGCTATATGAAATGCACCATGCTAAGTGCCTCATGTGCCGATGAATCTTGAATGCTCATCCACTCAGTACTGTATATGGCTCATACGGCCCAGGGAAGATCCATCCCGAAATATATACATTTCTGACAGCGGTCACTCATTACTGAGGAAGGCCAATCCAGCCTATGGAGAAGATCCATCTCTAGATAATAATAATAGCAACCTCACAATCACTCGGTACTGTATATGGCTCACAAGGCCCAGGGAAGATCCATCCCGGAATAAATACACATCACAGACCATCAGTCTCCAGTACCGAGGAACAGGCCAATCCAGCCTCATAGAGAAGATCCATCTCCATACCAATGGAAGATCCATCCTTGAATATAATCAACCGCGCTCACTGGGGGTGTGTTACAGACTCTGGAGAGGCTCCTTCAGCCCAAGCGCTATCACAAGCCAACAAAGTCATATATCAATAATCCATTGCGACGTGCAGCCCGGCCCATAACTGTCACTCATAATCAGGCTCTCGGCCTCAGTCAGTCATCACTCTCCAGTCTCTCCCACGGGCTCACAATGCCATGAAAACTAGCCCGGAACAATGATATGATGTGCAAATAAATAACAGTTGAGACTGAGATGTGATATGAAATGCATGAACATGACTGAGTACAGAATATCAATGAAATGAGTAAGATGACAGCAAGAAACGACCACTAGGGTCCCAAAAGTATCGGCGTAAAGCACTAACATGATAACTAGCATGATTTACAGTCCATTTACTTCATCACATGAAGAAACATAAATATCAACAAGATAGAATTACTAATCGGTGCCATGGAATGAACCAGGTAACAATTCTCACGGTGCATGCCCGCACGCCCGTCACTTGGCATGTGCGCCACCTCAATACCATCATATAGCTCATAGTTCGGGGTTTTGAACCCTCAGAACCAAGTTTGGAAGCATTACTTTCCTCAACCAAGCCAAAATCCTACTCCGCGATGCCTTTGCCCCTCAAATCGAACTCCGGATCCTCCGAATCTAGCCATAAACAATTCGATACAATCAACACGATCTAAAGAAATCAATCCCATAAGAAAATGCTAAGCTTAAGACCAAAAGTCAAAAAGTCAACTCAAAAGACGGGCCCCGGGCCCACGTCTCGAAATCCGACCAAAGTCACAAAATCCGCCAAGTCATTCAATTACGAGACTAACCATACTAGTTTCACTCAATTCTAACTTCGAATCGACTCTCAAATCTCAAAAGTTCATTTTATGAAGTTCCACCAATTTTTCCCAAATTTCATCCAAAATCTCTACTCAAATGATGAATCCAACGTTATAATCATGTATTTTATCCAAAATTGAGTTAGAATCACTTACCCCGATGGTTTTCTTGAAAATCCCTCGAAAAGTCACCAAATCACGAGCTCTCTGGGTCAAAGTATGAAAATAAAACCCTGAATGTTGTATTTATAGTGCACTCCCGGATCCCAAATTCGCTGACGCCAAAAATCCACCGTCGTCGCGTCCTTCACCGCTAACCGCGGAATTACAGCCGCCCCCGCGTCCTTCACCGCTGTCCGCGCCAGCCTCCTTCGCTAAGCACGGAATTCTGCCGCTCCCACGAACACACACCGCTGAACGCGAATTTCTGGCGCGGTCCGTGTTCTCAACTTCAGAGAACCCCCTGAAACTCTAGCAACTCCCCTCAGCAACCCAGCACCTGTTTCAATAGCTAAACTCTTCCGATAACTATCCGAAACACACCCGAAGCCCTCGGGACCTCAACCAAATATACCAACCCATCCCATAACATCATTCAAACTTAGAAGAATCTACGAATCACTCAAAACAACACCACACATCGAATCAAACCTCGGATTCAAGCCTAAGAACTCCAAACTCATGAATTCCACAAATGACTCCGAAACCAATCAAACCTCGTCCGAATATTTTCAAATATTGCACACAGGTCGCACATGACCCTACGAAGCCACTCCAACTCTCAGAATTCCGTTCTGAGACCGTCTACACATAAGTCAATATCCGGTTGACTTTTCCCAACTTAAGCTTCTAAATAGGAGGCTAAGTGCCTCACTCCACTCCAAAACCACTCCGGATCCAAACCAACCAACATGATACAATAAAACACAGTTGAAGAACACAGAAGAAAGCAGAAACTGGGAAAACAGAGTTGTAACTCATGAAACGACCGGTCGGGTCGTTACAGCTTGAATTTTTGCTTAGTAGTTGTCAGCTATGAAGTGAGTGCAAGTTTTCTGTTAGTTTCAAAGAAAATCTTGTTTTAGTAGTTCGACAGATGTTTGGATAAAATTGTCTCAAGGACAATAACACTTATCATGGTGTTATTTCTCAGCTTCATTTTAACATTGTTCAAGAGATTGTTCATCTGCGTTATTCCTATCTCTATACATGTGAGAATATATTTGAAGACAAGAGGATGGCTCTTAACTGAATCATGAAATTTAGGTTCCTGTCTTCTTTTTGTTATATGACTTGCAGAGGAAGGAGAGGTCTTGAACTTTTTTTGTTCTTACAGTCAATTTCTTGGTTGATTTTACTTCATCAGCTTAGTTTTCCTTTTGAGTTATTTCATCATGTCAACACATGCTTACACCAGAACCATGCTTGAATATTGCAAAATGAAATTTTAATATTTTACCGCCTAAGTTTTAATACACCTTTCCATTCTTCATTTTTCATAAATAAGCAATTTCGTACTGCCTAAATTCCTATGCAGGATGATAATAGCTGTAAAAATATTCCTATGCTTTTTGATTTTGCTATCTTATTCTATTTCAACTTTTATATTTATATCAGGCAAATCAATTTGTGAAAATATTATAATTTCCTTTTACATGGAATAAATGCAAAGTTAATAACATTGTAAATATTTGGGTTAAGTTGGGCGAGTTGGGCTATGACTCATTGTTTAGCCTATTTTTACCCAGCCTATCTTGACCCAAGTAAACTTTGGGTCGGGTTGGGCATGACCCATTTATTTGTGCAGTTGCTACCCCTAAATTAATGATGGTTTAATCTTGAAGGCAGAAATCATTTGAAGGACCATATGTTGGTGCTTGGGGTGGCAAACGGTCAGATCGGGTCGGGTATGGGACGGGTCGAAAACGGGTAATGCAAAAATAGATAAATTATCTGACCCGACCCATATTTAATACGGATAAGAAATAGGTTAACCGGCGGATAATATGGTTATCCATATTATTCATGCTTCTTGAATTTAATCATTTTCGGGAGAATCCCTAGTCTCCCAAACATAAGGAACCCCCAATTTGAAGCTTCACAAATGTAAAAGTTAAACTCATTGCTTAAGTGGATAATATGGTTCTTATCCATATTTTAATCGTTTTTAAAAAGTTCATTATCCAATCCATTTTTAATGGATAATATGGGTGGATGGATAGCTATTTTCTTTTATCCATTTTGCCACCACCAGTTGGTGCTGGCGACGCTTCATTGGTTACAAGTCGTGGTATTTTAACCACTAAATCATTACCTATAACGACATGGGCGGTCGTTTTGAGTGTATTAGCCCTAATCCCCTATCTATTGTCTCCCCTGTGTTATATTGTAGTTACAGGACTCGCTGGGGTGTTTGATTTTGGTTTCGGGAGAGTTTCGGAGTGAAATGGGACACATAGTCCCTAAAATGGAAGTTTAAGTCGTAGAAGTTGACTGTATTTTTACTTGTGTGAAGACGACTCCAGAATGGAGTTTTGACGGTTTCAATATGATTATTTTGGTATTAGGAGCGTGTCCGGATGTTTATTTGGAGGTCCGTAGGTCGTTTCGGCGTAAATTGGCGAAAGTTGGAAGATTTTAGAAAAGTTTGACCGGGAGTGGACTTTTTGATACCGGGGTTGGATTCCGATTCCGCAAGTTGGAATATGTCCACAATGTCAATTGTGACTTGCGTGCAAAATTTAAGGTCAATCGGACTTGATTTGATAGGGTTCAGCATCGAATGTAGAAGTTAAAAGTTTATAAGTTCATTAGGCTTGAATTGGCGTGTGATTCGTGTTTTTGATATTGTTGGATGTGATTTAAGGCCTCGAATAAGTTTGTATATCGTGTTTTAGGACTTTTTGGTATATTTTGTTGAGGTCCCGGAGGCCTCGGGTGTAATTCGAACCATGTTCGGCGCATTTCGGATCATTAAGGAGTTGCTGAAATCTGGTGCTTTTGGTGTTCTTCTATGCGATCGCGATTGGACTAACACGGTCGCGAAGGGTATTTTGGCATTAGGGAGAATTTGTTCTACGCGATCGCTTGAAGTGGTCTGCGATCGCGGAAGGCTGGGATCTAATGAATCGCGAACGCGTGAAGTTGGTCGCGTTCGCGTAGAAGAATTGGAGGGTCTGCAGTTCACGCGTTTTCTTCGTTGCGGTCGCGTGGGGTGTTACGCAATCGCGTAGCTTGATGAGGCAGTGGTCGCATAATGGTTTCCGCGTTCGCGTAGATGGTTTTTGAACTGATGGTAATTTTGTTCTACGCAATCGCGTGGGAATTTTCGCGATCGCATAGTGTAAATAACTAGGCAGCAGAACTTAAGTTTGAAATCGAGGGTTTATTTCATATTTCACAAATTGGACTTAGAGAGCTCAGTTTGAGGCAAATTTTCAGAGGGATTGTTGGGGTAAGAGTTTTTTATTAAATTCCACTAATCTATCATTGATTTCATCATGTAATTTGAGATTTGGGGTGGAAAATTGCGGAAAAAGTGTAGAAGTTCTTATACTAAATTTTTGGATTTTGAATGGATAAATAGGTCATACTTGAATAATTCTTGTATCGATGTACTCGATATCGAATAGGTATTCAGATTTTATAATTTTGGTCGGGTTCCGAGACGCGGGCTCGGTTGACTTTTTGGGGCGATTTTTGCATTTTTTGCTAAAATCATAATTTCATTATTTAAACTAGTTTCCTATAGTTGTATTTATAGTATGAAATTATTTTGGCTCGATTCGAGCCGTTCGGAGTTGAAAAATCGAGGGAAAGGCCTTCAAATTGATTGATTGAGCGTGGTTTGAGGTAAGTGACTTGTCTAACCTTGTGTGCAGGAAATTTTCCTTAGGAACTGGTGTGGTTGTGATAAATTGTGACGTGAAGGCTGTGTACGCAAGGTGAAGAGTGCATACATGGGCTAAATGTTGAAATTTCGATTTTAGCTACGTAGTTTCCTTTTCATGCCTTAATTGAGTTACTTTTGCATATTATAATCATTATGTTTAGTCTAATTTTACATGTCTGCTTGTCTTTCCTCTTATTTGCAGCTTGTATTACATGCTTAGTTGAATTACATTCTTTCTTGATTCCGTATTCATTACTTAACTTTGGAATTCTTTACTTGAAATGGCTATCCTTGAAATATCTTGTTGTTAAGTTTGGTGTTGAGTTGCAAGGCCGTGGTTTCTGTTGAGGCAAGGTGTAAGTTGTGAAACTTCATGTTATTTAGCTGCTATGTTTGGCTTTCGTGTTATTGTTGAGGTGATTATTTTGGTTGTTTGCACGAGGTTTCTGCCGTCTTATTGTTATTGTTGCACGAGGTTTTTGTCATGCGGTTGTTATTGTTTGCACGAGGTTTCTGTCGTGCCGTTGTGATTATTGATACGCATGCGGTAGTATAAGTTCTGGATGTTGAAACGCATGCGGTGAGATAAGGTGGGTTGATACGCGTGGTTAGAAGGGGAACTACTAGAAGTCATGCGGTGTGATAAGGTGGGCTAAAACGCGGGATGTTATTTCGAGAAAATGATTTTTCAAAATAAAATATAAAGGCTCCCGCGGTGATATAAGGAAAGACTTGAGTTATCTTATGATTTGGGACTATGAGGCGGTACCTCGGGAGTGACCATGTTGATCTTCTCTATTTGATGTATTGTTTGTTGTTGTTTTCCTTAACCTGTAAGATTCTTGTTTTCTTTCGTGTTATATTTGCTTTCTTTTGACTCCGTGTTGTTACTTTCCGTGAACTCTTTATTGTTTCACTTCCCTGTCATTCTTATTATATCATTATATCTTCTGTCTTGTTACTTACTATCTCCAGTAGGGTCCTGACCTGACCTCGTCACTACTCCACCGAGGTTAGGCTTGGCACTTACTGGGTACCGTTGTGATGTACTCATACTACATTTTTGCACATGTTTTGTGCAGATCCAGGTACATCCTATCAGCTTCGGTATTAGAGTGTTGTTGCTTGGAGACTTCATGGTACACCCGCCCGTGTCTGCAGGCTTCGGAGTCCCTATCTATCTCGTCCTTTCTTGTTTCTTTACATCTTGGTAGACAGTGATGTATAGGAGTGTTCAGTACTGTATTTAGCGCTTGTGACTTATATTTCACTGGGTTTTTAGGAGTTGTTCATGTTGAGATGCAGTTTTCATTTTTATAGTTGTTGCCGTTTTGAATTTTTAAGTTATTATTTCAGTTATTCTGCATGTTTGTTAGGCTTACCTAGTCTTAGAGACTAGGTGTCGTCACGACATCCTACGAAGAGAAATTTGGATCGTGACAAGTTGGTATCAAAGCTCTAGGTTCATAGGTGTTATGAGTCATAAGAAGGTTTAGTAGAGTCTCGTGGATCAGTACGCAGACATCTGTACTTATCTTCGAGAGGCTATGGAACTGTTACGAAAAGCTTCACTTCTTTGATTCCTTGTCATGCGAAATTGTTGACTTCAGGATTCTAAACTTCTATCTTTCTATTCTCTCACAGATGGTGAGGACATGTACAGCTAGATCAGATGACCAGACACCTGCGCCCCTACTAGAGCCGCGAGAGGCCAGGGCCGGGGTAGAGGCCGAGGACGTCCACGTGGTGCAGCTAGAGCACCCACACGAGCTGTTATAGAGGAGCCATCAGTAGCTCCAGTTGGAGCGCATGCATCTGAGACGCATGTTACTGCACAAGCTCTCCAGGAGACTCTCGTCCAGTTTGTGAGCATGTTTGGTACTTAACTCTGGCAAGGTTGATCACACTTGCTTCTGCCATATCTCAGGCCGGAGGAGGATCACAGACTCCCGCCGCCCGTACCCCAGAGCAGCGGGTTCAGGTCGACCAAGTTCCATAGGTCATACCAGTACAGCCGGTAGCCTCAGTTCAGCCCGAGGTTAGGGTTGCAGTTTCTGAGGGGGAGCGCTCTGGATCGAGAGGTACAAAAAGTACCACCCTCCTACTTTCAGTGGCTTGGCGACAGAGGATGCCCGGGGTTTTCTTGAGGAGTGCCACTGTATCCTCCGTACTATGGGTATTGCAGATTCTAGTGGGGCTTCTTTCACTACGTTCGTGTTACACCCCATATTTTTGTACCTAGAAGTGCGTCGTAAGCAAACTAATGTAAGACCAAAAATGCGATCATCTTTGGAAGTATATAAATTAAGTTATCATGTTACCTCGAAGGATACAAATATAGAAGATCATGAACAACAAGTACAAAGAGGGTTGGAAGGTTCAGAAGCTAAGGAATTGAAGAAAATAATATTTCGTCGAAAGTCGACAAGTTGGGAATGTTATAACCCGTACCTTTGGGGTGACACTAGGGTTATTAACATGATAAGAAGGTTATATAATGAGTTATGTTAGTCGTATGATAGTCGCGTGTTATGTTTTGAGGTCAAACAAGTTGTGGAACAAAAGTCGATGAAAGTCATCACAAGTTACGTTCATAAGTTTTACTGAAATTTGGGTCAAATGTAACTGCGATTTTCTCCCAATATACTTAGAGTTAAGGGGTGTTACACCCATCAAATTGAATATGTATGAGTCTATTTTCTAAAGCATTAAACCGTTTGTCAATACGACATCGGAGTAAAGAGATATATACATTTTTGCAAGGCTACACAGACTGTTAGGTGACAAGCTGTTGTGTCACCTACTTGCTTAAATGAGAGGATTATATATGTCCGAAAATGGGCCAGTTCGGGTAGTCCAAAGAGAACCTTTCAAGTACTATTTCCTTCATATAATACACTGATAATAGGGCACAATAACCAAACCTAAACCCCTGCAAACATCCTCCCAAAAATTACACACAAATCCTAGTTGAATTTCTCTCCTTTTCAAGTTCTAGTTGGAGGTAAAACCTACAGTTTGAAGAACTAAGATAGGAGATGAGTTATTCAAAAAATAAGTTAAGTTTACTGCTCTCTCGCATCAACCTTTTCTGCTGGAAATGTATGGGAAGTCATTCTATAATTGTAAGAACTCACGGGACGGTGATCGGAAGCCATGAGTTCGAGTTATTCACTCGTAGAGGACTGTTTTGTGTTCCTGTTGGATTGAGTGTTTTGCTACTGTTTTAGGGAGTTTTGGAGGAGAAAGGGTGTGGAGAAACACCGCATAAATGCAGGGTGGTGAGCTGGTCGTTCGTCGTAACATTTTTGGGTTGTTTGACACTACTACGGTGGTCGTTTTGTGTATGAAGAGATTGGGGTGTGTTTGCATGTTTTGTAGTATTTTGTGTTGTATATAAGGTTGGAAAATAATGTAGATATGTTGTTATTTTTATGTTCTTGTTTTGTTGGTGTTATCTTGAATTTGGAGGAAGTAAGGATTATAGGGGAGATGTTGCCCGTTTTAATACAAAATAAGCTTGTCGTTCGTTGTACGATAGTTGTACCTTTCGTAACATAATGATAGTATTATTATCGTTGTTGTAGATTAAGGTGCGAAGACGCGAGTTCAACTTGGTGATTGGAAATATTGTGATAAGATATGTTAAGGCTAAACCTTTCTTCATTTTGGCATGATCCCGTAACTACATGAGTTTGATAACGAGGCATAAAGAGAAGTTCGTATTCCTGAACTTATGTACATTATCATAGTCTCATAAGTTACAGTATTCTCCCTTATTGAGACTTTATATTTAGCTAAGTATTGTCTTCTTCCAGTCAAGAGAGCAGAGGGTCTCTATATATATATATATATATACAATATTATAGTATTTTCACCACCATCGAGCTATAATCGGTGGGCAGGCCCCTATTGGGCAACCTCTGATCATATGGTAAGTTATATACCGAGCCTACTGTAGCCGAGTGCTTATGAGCGAGCCTAGAATGGCCGAGATACCTAGCCTAGTACAACCGAGTGCCTATGAGCGAGCCTACTACGGCCGAGCAGCTACACGTACCAAGCCTTATAGGGCCGGACATTTATTTTACTTACTTTAATGAGAGAGTTGAGTCAGTACCAGCAGGTAAGTATATCTCCATATCATCTTTGACTCCCAGTTATTTTCAGTTATTATATTATCAGTTCAGTTTTAGCTTTCAATTATTTTATTTCCTTACATACTCGGTACATTATTTCATACTGACGTCCCTTTTCTAGGGACGTTGCATTTCATGCATGCAGATTCAGATAGACAGACGGGTAGACCTCCTCAGTAGGTGTTCCCGAGTTCAGCTTGATCGGTAAGCTCCACGTACTTTGGTGTTGTCAGGTCTAGGGTTTTGTGTGCATATTGTGTATATATGTTATGGGTAGGTCGGGGCCCTATTCCGATCACAGTACATCCATCAGTAGAGGCTTGTAGACATATCTTGTCAGTTAATGCAGTATGTTGGGCTTGTAGGCCTTGTATGTATATTTTGTTGGCTTGTCAGCTGTAGTAGTTATGACGGTCTTGTCAGCCCAGCTTTATATTGATGTTTAGTCAAAGCTAGTTTCCGTTCAGTTTTATATTTTGCTTCGCAAATTATCTTGCAATGTGGCCCCATGGCCAAAGTATGACATTGTATGTTCAGAGTCCTTCAGTCGCAAGTTGGTACGCTAGGTTAAGTGAGGCACCGGGTGCCAGTCCCCCCCCCCCCCCCCCAGGTTCAGGGCGTGAGAAACTTGGTATCGGAGTAGTTCTATCCTAGGGAGTCTACAAGCCATGTCTAGTAGGGTCTTGTTTATAGACGTGTTGTGCACCACATTTTATAAGTAGGGAACTATAGGGCATTTAGGAGTTGGTTACCCTTGTTTCAAATCTAAATCGTGCTATAGAACTGAGTTATAGGAAATTTGAGTTAAATTTACGTGTTGGTGTTTGTATACACAGATGACTGTGACTAGGAAGACTACGGCTAGCCAGAGGAGAGATACAGCAGCTGGTGACGGGACCAGCAAGGTACCCCTAGTACATGGGCCCCAGTCTGAGGCCCAGGGTGAGACCCCTACTCAGCCATTACCAGCTCCTCCACCACCTGAGGAGATTCCTAGGGATACCGCACCTCCAAATCCCCTTCCACTTCCATCAGATCAGGACATGAGGAGTGCGGTGCATTTGTTGACACAATTGGTAACTACCCAGCAACAGGCGAGGGCATCAGCTAGTGTAAGGTCTTCTGGGGGGGCTAGGAGTTCAAGGGTCCGAGAGTTTATAGCTTTGAATCCCCAGAGCTCACGGGGACAGATCAGAGGGAGGACCCGCAGGACTTCATAGATCAGCTTCACAGGATCTTTTGGGTTATGCATGCCACGGAGAAAGAGGCAGTTGAGCTAGTAGCTTTTTGACTCAGAGATATAGCCATCCTTTGGTACGATGGATGGGAGAGGTCTAGGGGACGTGATGCACCTCCAACTATTTGGGAAAAAATTTCAAATGCCTTCCTTGACCAGTACTTACTGCGGGAGATCTGACAGGCTCGAGTCGATCAGTTTCTAGCCCTCAAGTAGGGCCATATGAGTGTTCGAGAGTATAGTCTCCGTTTTGACTCATTAGCCAGATATGTTTCATCCATAGTTGCTACTATACGGGACAAGATCCACAAGTTTATAGAAGGGTTGGCCCCAGAGTTGACCGAGGCATGTGCCACTGCTGCATTGCAGGATAGTATGGATATCTCCCGCATTCAGTCATACACCCAAAATATAGAAAGGGGTAGGCGTCGGCAGCAGGGTACAGAGAGGACTGAGCAAAGGCAGCATAATAGGATGAGATTTTCCAGGTCTCAAGAGCAGTCTCAGGGTAGTTATAGGCCCGAGTACTTCGGATAGCCACCTAGGCCTCCGCTACCTCAGGTAAAGGTTACAGGTATGACCGCTATACTCAGTCAGGACCAAGTGAGAGCTCACAGGTGTCATGTTTGCAGCGACCACGAGGTTCAGGGTAGACATGGTCATTTCCACCGCGGTGTGACATCTGTGGTAGAGGACACTTGGGCCAATGCCGAGCAGGTTCTGATGCTTGTTATACATGTGGGCGTCCGGGGCATATGATGCGAGATTGCCCAAATAGAGATTCTGGAGGTATGGAACAACTATCAAGTTCAGCATAAGGATCATCTATGTCCGTGTATCCTTCAGAGCGTGAGTCACAGTCTTCAGCTAGTAGAGGTCGGGTAGAGGTAGAGGTTCCAGTTCAGGTGGTAACCAGAACCGTATCTATGCTTTAGCGGGTCGACGGGACTAGGAGTCTTCACCAGACATTGTGAAAGGTATATTGACCATTTGCTCTCACGATACTTATGCCTTGATAGACCCAGGATCTACTTTATCGTATATTACCCCATTTGTCGCGGGAAAGTTTGGTATAGTGCCTGAAATACTAAGTGATCCTTTTACGGTATCGATACTGATCGAAGAATCAATTATTGCTTGACGGGTTTACCGAGGTTGTACGGTGACGGTTTGTAGTCATCAGACCTCAGCTGACCTAGTTGAGCTAGAGATGATGGATTTTGATTCTATCATGGGCATGGACTGGTTGGCAGCTTTCTATGCCACAGTTGATTGCCTAGCAAAGGCAGCCAATTTTCATTTTTCGGGTGATCCAGTCCTTGAATGGGTAGGTAATAAAGCGACACCCGGGGGTAGGTTTATTTCCTATCTGAAGGCGAGGAAAATAATCGCAAAAGGGTGCATTTATCATAGTGTGCGAGTTAGAGATGCAGATGTTGAGATACCTACACTTCAGTCTATTCCAGTAGTCAAAGAGTACGCAGATGTGTTTCCAGGTGAGCTTCTAGGTATTCCTCCAGAGCAAGAGACTGATTTTAGCATCGATTTGCTTCCGGGAACTCAACCAATATCCATCCCTCTGTATAGAATGGCACCCGCTGAATTGAAGGAGTTGAAGGAGCGGTTAAAATATTTGTTGGAGAAAGGTTTCATCAGGTCCAATACCTCACCTTGGGGTGCATCGGTACTGTTTGTGCGGAAGAAAGACGGCTCGCTGAGGATGTGTATCGATTATAGGCAGCTGAACAAGGTAACTATTAAGAATAAGTATCCATTTCCAATGATCGATGACTTGTTCGATCAGTTGCAGGGGGGCTAGGTGCTTTTTAAAGATAGATTTGAGGTCAGGGTACCACCAGGTCAGAATTCGGGAGAAATATATTCCGAAGACAGCCTTTAGGACCCGATATGGACATTTCGAGTTCCTCGTCATGTCCTTCGGGTTGACGAATGCACCCGCCGTATTTATGGACATGATGAATAGCCTATTCCGACCATTTTTAGATCTGTTCGTGATAGTATTTATTGATGATATTCTGGTTTATTCATGTTTAGAAGAGGAGCATGCAGACCACTTGCGAGCGGTAATCCAAACCCTCTATGATCGTAAGTTGTGCTAAGTTTTCTAAATGTGAGTTCTGGTTGAAGTCTGTAGCATTCTTGGGGTATATTGTATCCGATGAAGGTATAAAGGTAGACACTCAGAAGATTGAGGCCGTGAAATCCTGGCCTACCACTCAGATAGAGGTTCGTAGCTTTCTAGGCTTAGCAGGATACTACCGGAGGTTCGTAGAGGGTTTTTCTTCCCTTTTGGAACCATTGACGAAGCTGACTCAGAAAGCAACTAAGTTTCAGTGGACAGAGGCTTACGAGTGGAGTTTCCAGGTTGACCTCAGCGCCAGTTCTAACACTTCTAGAGGGTCCATAGGGTTATGACGTGTATTGTGATGCCTCAGGTGTCGGGTTAGGATGTGTCCTGATGCAACATGTGAAGGTAATTGCATTTGCTTCAAGGCAGTTGAGGAAGAACGAGAGGAATTATCCGACCCACGACCTCGAGTTAGCTGCGGTTTTCCATGCACTTAAGATTGGCGGCATTATTTATATGGTGTTCATGTTGATGTATTTGCAGATCATAAAAGCCAGCAATATATCTTCAATCAAAAAGAGTTGAATTTACGACAGAGGCGATGGCTAGAGTTATTGAAAGACGATGTTAACATTCTCTACCATCTAGGGAAAGCTAATGTTGTAGCAGATGCCTTAAGTCGCCAATCTATGGGTAGCTTAGCACATGTAGAGGCTGAGAAAAGACAATTAGATAGAGAGATTCATCAATTGGCTTGTTTGGGGGTTCGGTTAGTAGATTCTAACAATGGTGGACTTGTACTCCAAAACAATGCAAAATCATCTCTCATAGCTGAAGTCAAGGAAAGGCAGTACGAGGACCCAGAGTTGGTCGAGTTGAGAGAGCGAGTTCTATAGCAGAAGAAGCCATTGTTAGAGCTCAGGGAAGATGGGGTTCTCAAATAGAGGGGTCGTCTGTGTGTTCCAGATGTAGCAAGGTTACGAGATAGGATTATGTCAGAGGCACATTATTCGTGGTACTCCATTCATCTGGGGTCGACGAAGATGTATCATGACATTAAGGATGTGTACTGGTGGAACGATATGAAGAAGAACATTGCTGAGTTTGTTGCCTAGTGTCCTAGTTGCTAGCAGGGAAGGTAGAGCACCTGAAGCCCGGAGGGCTAATGCAGACTATACAGATCCCGACGTGGAAATGGGAGGCGATAAACATGGACTTTGTCACGGGTTTGCCTCATTCTCATCGTAAGTTCGGTTCTATATGGGTGATAGTCGATAGGATCACGAAATCAACCCATTTACTACCAGTCAGATCTACATATACAGCTGAAGATTATGCGAAGCTATATATTAAAGAGATAGTGCGGCTACACGGAGTACCAGTATCTATTATATCTGACCGTGGGGCCCAGTTTACTGCACATTTCTGGAGGTCATTTCAGAGAGGTCTAGGGACTCAGGTGAATCTTAGCACAGCTTTTCATCCACAGACTGATGGACAAGCCAAGCGCACAATTCAGACGCTCGAGGATATGTTACGAGCATGTGTGTTGGATTTTAAAAGAAGTTGGGATGAACATTTACCTCTTATCGAGTTTGCATATAATAACAGGTACCACTCCAGTATCCAGATGGCTCTGTACGAGGCTTTGTATGGGCATAAGTGCAATCTCTTATAGGGTGGTTTGATGTTGGAGAATCTGGGTTACATGGGCCAAACTTGGTTCAGTAGGGAGAAAGTAAAGCTTGTCCAGGAGCGACTATTGAAAGCTCAGAATCGTCAGAAGTCATATTCTGACGTGCGGCGACAAGACTTAGAGTTCGGGGTTGATGATTGGGTGTTCTTAAAGGTGTCGCCCATGAAGGCGTGATGAGGTTTGGCAAGAAAGGCAAGCTTAGTACATGGTATATTGGACCTTATAGGATCATTCGGAGAGTGGGCCAAGTAGCTTATGAGTTAGAATTGCCCTCGGAATTGGAGTTTGTCCATCCAGTTTTTCACGTATCTATGCTATGGAAGTGCATTGGCGATCCTACCCGATTTGTGCCCATTGATGATGTACAGATTTCGGAGGACTTATCGTACGAGGAAGTTCCAGTTGCCATCCTAGACCGGTAAATTCGCAAGCTACGAAATAAGGAGGTTGCCTCCGTGAAAGTTTTATGGAGAAGCAAGAACGTGGAAGAGATGACGTGGAAAGTAGAGGATGAAATGAAGTCTAAATATCCCCACCTATTTCAAACTGAAGATATGGCTCGAGACGGGATACTTCAGCATAGCTCTATTCAGGTCAGTAGGTCATCAGGTAAGCTCTTATTTTTGACTTTCAGTATTTATGATTGACGGCTGTGTGAGGCCAAGTGTTGTTATTTATAGACATTGGCCATGTGTGGCATGTATAGTATGTTTTCTGGCTGCGTGCAGGTTAGTTTTAGTCTAGTGTACGGAGGAGACTCTAGCAAAAAATTTCCCAAGTCTCCAAGAGTATACATTCGAGGACGAATGTTCCTAAGGGGGAAATGATGTTACACCCCATATTTTCGTACATAAAAGTGCGTCGTAAGCAAACTAATGTAAGACCAAAAATGAGATCTTCTTTGGAAGTATATAAAGTAAGTTATCATGTTACCTCGGAGGTTACAAATATTGAAGATCATGAACAACAAGTACAAAGAGGGTTGGAAGGTTCAGAAGCTAAGGAATTGAAGAAAATAATGTTTCGTCGAAAGTCGACAAGTTGGGGAATGTTATAACCCGTACCTTTGGGGTGACACTAGGGTTCTTAACATGATAAGAAGGTTATATTATGAGTTATGTTAGTCATATGATAGTCGTGTGTCATTTTTTGAGGTCAAGCGAGTTGTGGAACAAAAGTCGATGAAAGTCATCACAAGTTACGTTTATAAGTTTTACTGAAATTTGGGCAAAATGTAACTGCGATTTTCTTTAGATTTAATGGGTGTTCCACCCATCAAATTGAAGATCTATGCGTCTGTTTTCTAACGCATTAAATCATTTTTCAGTACGATATCGGAGTAGAGAGATATATATGTTTTTGCGAGACTGCACAAATTGCTAGGTGACAATTAGGTGTGTCACCTACTTGCTTAAATGAGAGGATGATATATGTCCGAAAATGGGCCAGCTCGGGTAGTCCAAAGAGACCTTTTAAAGTCCTATTTCCTTCATATAATACACTGATAATAGGGCACAATAAATAGACCTAAACCCCTGCAAACATCCTCCCAGAAATTACACACAAACCCTAATTGAAATTCTCTCCTTTTCAAGTTCTACTTGGAGGTAAAACCTAGAGTTTGAAGAACTAAGATAGGAGATTCAACAAATAAGGTAAGGTTACTGCTCTCTCTAATCAACTTTTTCTGCTGGAAATGTATGGGAAGTCGCTCTATAATTGTAAGAACTCACAAGACTATGATCAGAAGCCGTGAGTTCAAGTTATTCACTTGTAGCGGACTGTTTTGTGGACTGTTTTGTGTTGCTGGTGGATTGAGTGTTTTGCTACTGTTTTAGGGAGTTTTGGAGGAGAAATGGTGTGGAGAAACACCACATAAATGCAGGGTGGTGGGCTGGTCATTCGTCGTAATATTTTTGGGTTCTTTGACACTACTACGGTGGTCGTTTTGTGTATGAAGAGATTGGGGTGTGTTGGGCTATTTTGTAGTATTTGTGTTGTATATAAGGTTGGAAAATAATGTATATATGTTGTTATTGTTATGTTCTTGTGTTGTTGGTGTTATCTTGAATTTGGAGGAAGTAAGGATTATAGGGGAGATGCTGCCCGTTTTAATACAAAATAAGCTTGTCGTTCGTTGTGCGATAGTTTTACCTTTCGTAACTTAATGATAGTATTAGTATCATTGTTGTAGATTAAGGTGCGAAGAGGCGAGTTCAACTTGGTGATTGGAAAGATTCTGATATGGTATGTTAAGGCTAAACCTTTCTTCATTTTGGCATGATCACGTAACTACATGAGTTTGATAACGAGGCATAAAGAGAAGTTCGTATTCCTGAACTTATGTACATTATCCTAATCTCATAAGTTACAGTATTCTCCCTTATCGGGACTTTATATTCAGTTAAGTATTGTCTTCTTCCAGTCAAGAGAGCAGAGGGTCTATATATATATATACAATATTACAGTATTTTCACCACCATCGAGCTATAATCAGTGGGCAGACCCCCATTGGGCAACATCTGATCAGATGGTAAGTTATATACCGAGCCTATTATGGCCAAGCGCCTATGAGCGAGCCCAGAATACCTAGCCTCATATGGCCGAGCGCCTATGAGCGAGACTACTACGGTCGAGCAGTTACACGTACCAAGCCTTATAGGGTCGGACATTTATTTTACTTGCTATATTGAGAGAGTTGAGTCGGTATCAGCAGATAAGTATATCTCCAGATCATCTCTGACTCCCAGTTACTTTCAATTATTATATTATCAGTTTAGTTCAGCTTTCAATTATTTTATGGCCTTGCATACTCGGTATATTATTTCGTACTGACGTCCCTTTTCTGGGGACGCTGCATTTCATGCATGCAGGTTCAGATAAACAGACAGGTAGACCTCCTCAGTAGGTGCTATCCGAGTTCAGCTTGATCGATAAGCTCCACGTCCTTCGGAGTTGTCGGGTCTACGGTTTTGTGTACATATTGTGTATATATGTTATGGGTGGGTCGGGGCCCTATTCCGATTATATTACATCCATCAGTAGAGGCTTGTAGACATATCCTATCAGTTAGTGCAGTATATTGGGCTTGTAGGCCTTGTATGTATATTTTGTTGGTTTGTCAGTTGTAGTAGTTATAACGGCCTTGTCGCTCCCAGCTTTATATTGATGTTTAGTTAAAGCTAGTTTTCGTTCAGTTTTATATTTTGCTTCGCAAATTATCTTGCAATGTGGCCCCATGGCCAAAGTATGACATTATATGTTCAGAGTCCTTCAGTCGCAAGTTGGTACGCTTTGTTAAGTGAGGCACCGGGTGCCGGTCTCGCCCCCTAGGTTCGGGGCTTGACAGTTCCAGCTTAAGGGAGCGGCTTATCAGTGGTGGAGAGCATATGCGTTGGGTAGTTCGGCCGAGGCAGCTTCACTCACTTGGACTCAGTTCTCAGATATGTTCTTGAGGGAGTATGTTCCCCAGAGTCTCAGAGATGCATGGCGCGTAGAGTTTGAGTAGTTGCGCCAGGGTTCTATGACCGTGTCGAAGTATGCGGTCCGGTTCAGTGATTTGGCTAGGCATGCACCTGCCTTGGTTTCTACTGTTAGAGAGCGAGTCCGTTAATTTATCGAGGGGCTCAACCCCGTATCAGATTTAGCATGGCTCGAGAGTTGGAGATGGACATTGCATACCAGCAGGTAGTGGGGATCGCTAGGAGATTGGAGCGTACGTTGACTCGGGAGAGAGAGGAGAGGGAGGCCAAGAGGTCTCGAGAGTCTGGCACATATAGTGGTACCCGTGCCCCAGTTGCAGCTCGTCATGGTAGGGTCTATGTGAGTTTCCCTATTCATGCAACACTTCCAGCTGCCAGCGGTATTCCAGCCACTCCTAGGCCTCAGGCTCCCTATTATACACTGCCATTGTCCAGTGCACCTCCTACACGGGGTGCTTTCAGCGGTCAATCTAACCAATTAGGCCCGAGCCAGCCACAGCAGCCACGTCCTTCGAGTTCTCGTCATATGGTAAGGAATTGCCCTAGATTCAAGAGGGGTGCACCTCTACATACTACTCAGGCTCCGCGCATTCAACCGGGTCCTCAGGCTTCTCAGTCTATGGTCATCGCGCCAGTTGCTACTCCACCTGGACAGCCAGCTCGATGTAGAGGTCGGGCAGGTAGAGGTCGCCCTAGAGGGGGAGGCCAGGATAGATATTATGCTCTTCCTACTTGGCTGGAGGCAGTTGCATCCGACTATGTCATCACATGTATTGTTTCGGTCTGTCATAGAGATGCATCAGTCTTATTTGATCCGGGCTCCACTTATTCATATGTGTCATCTTATTTTGCTCCATATTTGGAGGTATCCCATGATTCTTTGAGTTCTCCTATCTATGTGTCTACACCTATGGGAGATTCTATTGTTGTTGACCATGTGTATCGGTCGTGTTTGGTTGCTCTTAGTGGTTTTGAGACCAGAGTCGATCTATTGTTGCTCGGTATGGCAGACTCTGATATTATTTTGGGCATGGACTTGTTGTCATCCTATCATGCTATTCTTGATTGTCACGCCAAGACCGTGGCGCTGGCTATGCCAGGATTACCAAGGTTAGAGTGGAGAGGCACCTTAGATTATGTTCCTAGCAGGGTTATTTCATTTCTAAAGGCTCAACAGATGGTTGAGAAGGGGTGTGATGTGTATCTAGCATATATGAGAGATGTCAGTGTTGATACTCCTATAGTCGAGTCAGTTCCGGTAGTGAGGGATTATCCAGATTTATTCTGGGCAGATCTTTCGGGCATGCCGCCTGACAGGGATATCGACTTTGGTATTGAATTGTTACCGGGCACTCAGCCCATCTCTATTCCTCCATATCATATGGCCCTACCAGAGTTGAAGGAGTTAAAGGAGTAGTTGCAAGAGTTGCTTGATAAGGGCTTTATTCGGCCTAGTGTGTCGCCTTGGGGTGCTCCAGTCTTGTTTGTAAAGAAGAAGGATGGTTTTATGCCCATGTGTATTGATTATCGCTAGTTAAACAAGGTTACAGTGAAGAACATGTATCCATTTCCATGTATTGATGACCTATTTGATCAGCTACAGGGTGCCAGAGTGTTCTCCAAGATTGACTTACGTTCAGGCTATCATCATTTGAAGATTCGGGAGCCGGATATCTCAAAGACTGCCTTCAGGACTCGGTATGGTCATTACGAGTTCCTTGTGATGTCATTTGGGCTGACCAACACCCCAGAAGCATTCATGCACTTGATGAACAGTTTATTCCGGCCCTATCTTGACTCATTCGTCATTGTGTTTATTGACGACATTTTGGTGTACTCCCGGAGCTGGGAGGATCACGAGCAACACCTGAGGACCGTGCTTCAGACCTTGAGAGAAAAGAAGCTATATGCAAAATTTTCAAAGTGGGAATTCTGGCTAGATTCGGTGGCATCTTTGGGTCATGTAGTGTCGAGTAAGGGGATCAAGGTGGATCCGAAGAAGATTGAAGCAGTGCAGAGTTGGCCCAGACCGTCCTCCCCTACAGAGATCCGGAGTTTTCTTGGTTTGGCGGGGTATTACCGTCGATTTGTAAAGGATTTCTCATCTATTGCAACACCTATGACCAGATTGACCCAGAAGGGTGCTCCATTCAGGTGGACCGAGGAGTGTGAGGAGAGCTTTCAAAAGCTCAAGACTGTTTTGACTACAGCCCCAATGTTGGTATTGCCTACTGGTTTGGGGTCCTATACTGTGTATTGGTCTCGGTGCGATGTTGATGCAAAACGGTAGGGTGATTGCCTACGCGTCTAGACAGCTGAAGGTGCATGAGAAGAATTATCCTATCCATGACCTTGTGTTAGCAGCTATTGTTCATGCCTTAAAGATTTAGCGGCACTATTTGTACGTTGTCCTTATGAGATCTACACCAATCACCGGAGTCTGCAGCATCTGTTCAAACAGAAGGATCTTAACTTGCATCAGCGGAGGTGGTTAGAGCTGCTTAAGCACTATGATATCACTATTTTATATTATCTCGGGAAGGCCAATGTGGTGGCCGACGCCTTGAGTCGTAGGGCAGAGAGTTTGGGCAGTTTAGCATATCTACCAGCGGCGGAGAGGCTATTAGCATTGGATGTTCAGGCCTTGGCCAAGCAGTTTGTTAGATTGGATGTTTCTGAGCCGAGCAGAGTTTTGGCTTGTGTGGTTTCTCGGTCTTCTCTTTATGATCGTATCAGAGAGTGTCAGTATGATGACCCCCATCTGTTTGTCCTTAAGGACACGATTCAGCACGGCGATACCAAAGAGGTCACCAATGGGGATGACGATGTATTGCGGATGCAGGGCAAGCTATGTGTGCTAAATGTAGATGGTTTGCGTGAGTTTATTCTCTAGGAGGCTCACAGTTCGCGGTACTCCATTCATCCAGGTGCCGCGAAGATGTATCAGGATTTGAGGCATCATTATTGGTAGAGGAGGATGAATAAGGACATGGTGGAGTATGTAGGGGTGTCAATGGTTCGGTTCGGACGGTTATTTTATAAAATTTGTACCATACCAATTTTTCAGTTATTCTATTATGTATAACCAAAATTAGACTTTTCGAAACCGTCCCAATCATGTCAGTTTCACTTCGGTATCAGTACGGATTGGTTAATTTTCGATATTTTTTTTAAATGTCATGTAAAATTCACCAGTAGAAGTAGAATGCAATAACATATGTTCTTTCATAGGACTTGTCAAAACTCTCTAGATATTTTTACTATTTAAAGGGTGATAAATTAAAATACATGAGAGATGGCTAGAGTATAGATCCATCAACTATTTGACAGCAACGTAAAAGAAACCAAGTAAAAGCAAAGAAAATATAAATCACACGAGTGAAAAGATATTAACCAAGCCGGGACTCAAGAATAAAGTTTATATTAAATATTCAAAAAGATAAATCTAAATTGTATGAAAGGAAACATATTCAATACATTATAGTTTGCTACTCATTATCGCTAGAACACTTTGTTTCTTGCTAATAAAGATACTTGAAATAACTTAGTTTAAGTATAAGTAGCATAATAGAATTTAGGAATTAGTATTTTGAGTTTAATTACTTGTTGGCTTGTAACAGCTTTCATAATTCCATGACCCAATAAAAAATTTAATGCTTTATTAGTTTTAAACTTACTATATAAATATATTTTCCACATATAAAATGTATTCGGTACGGTTCGGTATTTTTTCGGTTTATTTTTATAAATAAAAAACCTACCCTAGTTTTCGGTACGGTTATAGATTTATATAAAAACCTACAATTTCTTTAAAAGAAACCTAAAAATCGGTTCGATGCGGTATGGTTCGGTCGGTTTAGTCGGTTTTCAAATATCCATTGACACCCCTAGGAGTATGTAGCCCGCACTACTAGAAAATGTTAGATTTTTTACCGCCAAAACGGTCAGAATTCGGTCGGAAATCACGCATTTCCGACTACTTTCCGACCAAAATTGGTCGGTCGGAAAAAAGTTGGTCGGAAAACAATTTCTGACCGAATCCGTCGGTGATTTCCGACCGAAGTGGTCGCAAATTTCAAAAGGTCAGACGGTCAAATATTTCACGTTTCCGACCAAAGTGGTCGGAATTTACCGACTGAATCAGTCGTATTAAAACAAATAAAATAATTATTTATTTAAAATTAAATAATATAAATATATCATTTCCGATCGAATCGGTCGGAAATTAATAATTAAAAATTAAATTTTATTTAATTTCCTACGGAATCAAAACTATTGAATATTAATTATTATTTTTTAAATTTCCAACCTAATCAGTCAGAAATCTGGGAATTTATGGTTAAATCTGGGCAGCTGTCCGACTGTTTCCGTCGGAATTCAGTCAGAATTTTGTATAAAACTGGGCAGAATTCTGCCCAATTTCGAGCTACACCACCTGTCAAACTATTACAATACAATAATACCAACTAACAATACATTGACACAATCTAAACCAACGATACATTAATACAATAATACCAACCAACAATACATTAGCACAATGTAAACTAACAATACATTAACACAATCTGAACCAACAGTGCCAACCATTAAACCTAACAATTTTGGGCATAAAAACATCCAAATAGTAGCCCACATTCAAGTTTAAAAATAATACACAAAGTTGTCTCTCACAATCAAGTTTACCAATCAACCAAAGCATCACAACTAAACTACTACACATCAGATTCAGTTTGTTCATCCCCATCATCAGATAAATCATGCCCATGTTTTCTCATGAATTTCTGCATCTTAACAAATATTCCGTATTGGGAGGCCAATTGTTGCTTCAAATCACGAATTTTCGACCTCATATCTTCCATTTGTTCTTGATTTTGAGAAGAAGAAGAATTGGCTAAGAGTGGGTTTGGATGACTTGTAGGTCAACGTACTCCTAGTCCGTAGACTCTGCCTTTGTTTACTCCACCCGCTGCCTCTGTCCACAATGAAGCCATATCATCAGGTGTTGGTTGAGTTGAAGGGGGCTGAGTTTGTTGCCATTCTTCCAACCTTTTATGATAATCTTCCCGAAATAAAAAACATAACTATTACGTAAACAAACTAATATTAATAAACCATAAATAATTATGAAGTTAGAATTTTACATATGTGTCTGACGCACGTGTCTCCACCCAGTGTTCTCTCGTACCATCCTTCTTCTTTTTCTTATGCATCTCCTCGAAGACCTCAGTGTGACTCATATCTCGCCCTCTTTCCTTTTCCTTCATAACAAAAAGTATGAGTTAAACATTACAAACGTAAAATTCTATATGTAAAACTAAGAAATTTTTATAAGTACTAACCACTTAGTTTATGGGCCGCAAAAGTAATCGAACCTCCTGTGTGCAATGAGCCACCTTTATTAGAGGCACGGTTTGCCTTTGCTTGTTCACTCTTTGCCTGCCATTCTGGGGTATTCCATTTCTCAAGAAGTTTATCCCAAACATCTTTTCTTAACCAGTCCGGCATTTTACCGGAATTTCGAGCAGCGAACATAGTATCTTTAATCCTTATACCAGCTTTCTTCTCGAAAATACTATTTATTTCATTTTGATGTTGAGGATGCCATGTACACTTTGTCTGCAATATAAAAAAGTAACATTAGATGAAGACGATAATTATTATATAAATATAATTAATATTTACCCTAAATTGATTCCAGGCTTGCTCTCTGATGTTGTACAGTATCTTTCTCCAAGAAGTCCATGGCTCATGATAAAATGGCTTCAAAGAATCTGTAACCAAATGTGTAGTCTGAAAGGATGGCAAAAACTTGCATTAAAGTTAACATATATATAATTAATAAACATCTTAAAATTTCAAAAGTTTTAATTGCAAATAAATATTCTTTAATGTTAACATATCTAAAAGTACATTCAAAACATAAAAATTAGTATAAGAACCTTCTTACCCATCCTCGTGGGGGACGATTATCAATCGATTATAACTATCAAATTGTACATCCCCTCCAAGATTCTGCCTGCGTCTACTAGATGGTGCAGAAGCAGCACTAGATGTAGTTGGGCGAGAGCCTCCAATATCCAACCTAGATATGCTGGGAATGGATGATGATGATTGTCACGACCCCAGTTCCGCCTCCGTGAACTATTGTGACGGCACCTAGTCTCTATGACTAGGTAAGCCTAACTAATTGCGGAAAAAGAAACAACAGAATAAAACTAGCCAAAAACTGCGGAATAACAAAATGAAACATTTAAGATGCCGCTCGGCATATACAATACAAACTTCTCAAACTGAAACTACATTTCCCAAAATCCGGAATCTCATGAAATCACAAGCTGTGGAATAACTACAGTATTCTAACTCCAGAGTGTCTAAACAAAAGAAAAGTACAGAAGGGCTATAACTAAAAGAGAGTAGATAGGGACTTCTCGGTCTGCGAACGCGGCAGATATACCTCAAAGTCTCTAGAGATCGGCTCGCCTCGCTAACGATATGGCTGAGTCGATGTACCTGGATCTGCACACGAGAAAACATGTGCAGGAAAGGGCATGAGTACACCACAGCGGTATCCAGTAACCTCGATAGGGTAGTGACGAGGAAGGTTAGGGCCCTACTGGTTATAAAATATAAAGCAAAGTAAGACAGTGTAAGGTACAACAGCATAATCAAAACAATATCAGAAAATGAGAAGAAATCAGAGACAAATATACACTCAGTACACAGAAACATCGCTAGGGGATCTCCCGGGATCCCGTCCCGTAGTCCCAAACGTAAATACTCGGGGATCTCTCAGTATCCTCAATATGTGTGCTAGATATCTCTTGGTATCCCGAGGATCTCTTGGTATCCTCAATATATGTACTGGGGATCTCTTGGTATCCCGAGGATCCCTTGGTATTGTAACGACCCGGCCGGTCGTTTTGAATAATACAATCCCGTTTTCTCATTTACTGCTAAATTCATGCTTTACAGTTGTTTTGTGACTTTTCGGTGTAATTGGTTCGGGTCCGGTGAGGTTTTGAAATGAATTGAGACACTTAGTCTCCAAGAAGAAAGCTTAAGTTGAATAATTTGACCGGAAGGTGAAATATGTGTGAACGACTCCGGAATGAAGTTTTGATGATTCCAATAGCTCCATATGGTGATTTCGGGTTTAGGGGTGTGTCCAGATATTTATTTCGAGGTCCATAGCTAAATTATGCTTGAAATGGCGAAAATAAGAAATTTAAGTTTGGAAGTTTGACCGGGGAGTTGACTTTTTGATATCGGGGTCGGAATCCAGTTCTAAAAATATTCCTAGCTCTGTTATGTCATATATGACTTGTGTGTAAAATTTGAGGTCAATCGGACTTGATTTGATAGGTTTCGGCATCGAATATAGAAGTTGGAAGTTCTTAGTTTCATTAAGCTTGAATTGGGGTGTGATTCGCGGTTTTAGCATTGTTTGATGTGATTTGAAGTTTCGACCAAGTCTGTATCATGTTTTAGGACTTGTTGGTATATTTGGTTGGGGTCCCGGGGGACTCGGGTGTATTTCGGATCATTTTGGGCTACTTTAGATGCTGATTTTCTGATATCTGGTGTTGTTCTTCGCGTTCGCGAAGGAGAATTTGGCTTCTGGAAGTTTGTTCTTCGCGTTCGCGAAGCGACTCTCGCGTTCGCGAAGAAGGAAATCTCAATTACACAGGTCTGACTTCGGAGGCTCATATCTCACAATCTTAAGGAATTTGGAGATGATCCAAAAATGAAAGTTGTATCCCTTTGTGTCTAGTTTTCAGAAATATAATTTAATTGGCATTTAGATTTGTGTACAAAAAAGTTATGGTAGTTACACTACAAGCTGTCCGGGGAGAGTTCGAAAATCTCTGTTTCACAGGGTTGACGTTGGAAGCTTATATCTCGCAATATATAATGACTCAGGAAATGAGCAACCTATGAAACTATAGCCCTTGGTGTCTAGTTTTCAGAACATCAAACCATTTGTCATTTGGAGTTGTGTGCAAAATGTTATGACCATTATACTAAAGGCTGTCTGGAATGAGTTTGGAAATCGCTGATGAGGAATTTGTTCATCGCGAACGCGAGAGAAGGGTCGCGAACGCGAAGAACAAACCCCTGGGCAGCGGAATAAAGTCCAAATTCGTCCCATTCTTCCATTTTTGGACCAAGGAAGCTCGGGTGGGGCGATTTTTCGAGGGATTTTCAGAGAAAACAACGGGGTAAGTGTTCTTAACTCAAGTTTGGTTAGATTACCCGAATCTATTACTAATTTTAGCATTTAATTTGTGATTTAAGTTGGAAAAGTTTGAAAACCCTCTTGGATAGATTTGAGGATTTGGGGGTCGAATTGTTATCGGAATTTAGTAATTTTGGTATGGTTAGACTCGCGATTGGAGGGCTTTCATATTCCGTGACTTTCGTCGGATTTCGAGACGTGGGCCCCATGGGTGAATTTTGAGTTAATTTTGGATTTTTATTGAAAAATGTAGTATTTTCTTATGAAATTGATTCTATAAATTTTGTTGACTGTATCGAACTATTTTGGCTAGATTCGAGCCATTCAGAATTGGATAATCGAGGAAAAAGGCCTACTAATGGATTAAATTGGAGCAAGTCGAGGTAAGTATCTTGCCTAACCTTGTGTGGGGGACTTCCCTTTAGGATTTGAGTCTTCTATGTTGATTGTAAGTCGTGTACGCGAGGTGACGAGTGCGTGCTCGGACTTATTTGTGGAAAATTTGCCTTTAGGGTTCTTAGGTCTTTATATTCACTGTGTATGAATGTGTTCTTGACATGACTGAGTTTCCTATTTACTAGTTTCACCTCTACACGCTTAATTGGGATTAGTTGCTTCATGATTCACTCTTATTGCCTAATCGACTCCTATTTGACTTAACTAAAGAATTTCGCTTCTCCTATTGTCATGCTATCTTTTCGTAGCTGCTTGTCTTAACTTGGAATTTATCATCATCTCCTCCTATAATTGTTTAGTCTTAAGTGAAGCTAAGATCATATTTCCTTAATTGAATTGTCGAATATCCTCGTATTTGTTCAACCTTAAAAAGGAGTTTAGATAACCCATATCTTTGTTGACTTGCCTTTATTTGGGACTACTTGACTCGTGTTGATTCCCTTGTTATTGACTTGTGTATTGTGGGATCGTTACTACATGTTAGTTTTCCCTTTGTTGAACTGTTCATTTTATGCCAGCATTCTTTTCTGTGGTTATTCCTTGTGAGCTAGTCTTACCGTTTCTTCGTGATTTACAGTTCTTGAGTTGACTTACTTGTCGTACCTTTTATTATTGTTATTGTTGCGGTTGTACGTGTTTTGGTGATGTACGAGTTTTCTGCCGTGCTCTAATTGTATTCTCTTTAGTTGCGCTGCATATTTACTTTGGGACTACGGAACGGTGTTCCGGGAGATCCCCCAGCACATTTACGTTTGGGACTACGGGACGGTATCCCGGGAGATCTCCCTGTTCTGCATATTTACTTTAGGACTACGGGACGGTATTCCGGGAGATCCCCTTGCACATTTATGTTTGGGACTACGGAACGGTATTCCGGGTGATCCCCCTGCACATTTATGATTTGGACTACGGGACGGTATCCCGGGAGATCCTCTGTACATTTACGTTTGGGACTACGGGACGGTATCCTGGGAGATCCCCTGTTATTATCACTGTGTTCTGAGCTGTTGTTTTCATTGATCCTATCCCTGTGTAAACAGTATATGTGTTGTCCGTTCTTGTCCTTATGCTTACTAGCTGGTATGAACTATGTTAGGACACTTGCACAAGCATACACGTGGCTAAACACCCTTATCGGATAGGAGGCTCCTTGAGATTTCTGAGTATAGACGCACACCCTTGTTTATTTTCCTTCCATGTGAGAATGACTCTTTTGGGCACGTGAGTTGTCAGTATGAGTATGAGGTGTGATGAGGACACAGGATGCCAAGTGTTAGGGTTCAGGTATTGAGACCCGTATTGTATGATTATGAGATGAGGTGTCACAGGGTGACTTATATTCGAAGGATATTTATTTGAAAGGGTTATATTCGAAAGGTATTCATTTTTAGAGAACTATTTTCGAAGAATATTTACTTGAAGGATGTATAATTCGAAATGTTTTTATCAACTGAAAGATTTGACTAATTGATTGAAGTTGTTGGCTATGATCTAATGTTAAAGCTGTCGTAGTTGCTGAGTTATGACTTGTCCTTACTGTATTTGTGATTTTCGAATTTGGGTTGTATTTTTGTTCACTTTTATTAGCTTTATTATGGTGTTCCGCTATTACTTGTTGTTTTCTTTCCTTATTGTAGTTACTGTATTTTTAGCAATATCGCTTAGTCTTTATATAGATATCCTGTTCGGTTGTTTCTATACTTATACTTGTTCCGCTTATTAGACCAGTGGGTGTCTTGACTGTTCCTCGCCACTACTCCACCGAGGTTAGTCTTGATACTTACTGGGCACCGTTGTGGTGTGCTCATACTACACTTCTGCACATTTTTTTTTGTAGATCCAGGTATTGATCGTTAGTAGCTGAGCGGATTCTTGCCGAGGAGACTCAAGGTAAACCTGCTGCTGCGTTCGCAGGCTTGGGAGTCACCTTCCTATTTTATATTCACATTATTGTACTTATTTCCATACGGTTGTGTTTAGAAGTTGTAGCGAAACTCTATAGAGCTTATGACTTGTACTACCGGGTTTTGGGAATTATAAATTTTGTAGAGATTTCTGCTTCAAGACTGTTAAATTTCATTTATTATTGTGGTATTTCGGTATGAGTTAGGCTTACCTAGTCCCTAAGACTAGGTGCCATCATGATAGCCAAACGGAGGAAAAGTTGGATCGTGACAAGTTGGTATCAGAGCTCTAGGTTCATAGGTGCTACGAGTCATAAGCGAGTTTAGTAGAGTCTTGCGGATCGGTACGGAGACGTCTGTACTTATCTTCGAGAGGCTACGGAACTATTAGGGCAATCTCACTTCTTTTATTCCTATCGTGCGAGCTTATTGATCTCGGAGTTTGAACTTTTATCATTCCATTCTCTCACTGACGGTGAGGACACGAGCTGCAGTTATCGACGTCGCTGCTCCCGAAGCAGGTGTCGCTAGAGGTAGAGGCAGAGGCTGACGAGGAGTACGTGCCGCAGGTAGACCACATTCCAGAGCAGCGAGTTCACGTTGGTCAGGTTCCAGGTGTCAGGGCGACACAGTTTGTGGTCCCAGTTCAGCTCATAGTCAGGGCAGCAGCATTTGAGGAAGGGCAATTTAGATTTGCAAGGTTCAAGGACTATGACCCTCCTACATTCAGTGGTTGAGCTTCAGAGAGCGCACGGGGTTTATTAAGGAGTGCCATCGCATTCTCCATACTATGGGTATTGTTGAGACGAGTGGGGTTCCTATTACTTCGTTCCAGCTTAAGGGAGCGGCTTATCAGTGGTGGCGGGCATATGAGTTGGGTTGCCGGCCGATGCAGTTTCACTTACATGGGTTCAGTTTTTAGAGATGTTTTGACAGAGTTTGTACCTCAGTCACTTCGGGATGCATGGTGCGCGGAGTTTAAGCAGCCGCGTCAGGGCACCGTGTCAGTATTATATTATGTCGTCAGATTCAACGATTTGGCCAGAAATGCACCTGCCATGGTCGCTACAGTTAGAGAGCGAGTCAGTGGATTCATTGAGGGGCTCAGCCATGATATTCGGTTCAACATGGCTCGAGAGTTGGAGTCAGATATTTCGTTTCAGCAGGTGGTAGGGATCGCTTGCCAGTTAGAGGGCATGTGGGACCGGGAGCGAGAGGACAGACGAGATCAGGAGAGAGAGAGTACTGGGAGGCAAGGAGGCCTCGTAGACTGGAGAGATCTGCTGGCCCTTATTCTGGAGGCAGGGTGCGACATGGTGGAGGTTTCGTGGGTCAGCTAGTTCAATTTGCGCTTCCCCCATTTGTTGCTCCACTTATGGGTGCATTTCATGATTTGCACTCGGTTTATGTGTTACCCTATTGGGAGGTTCTATGAGTGATAGCCGTGTCTATCGTCTGTTTCTATTCATTATTGAGAATTATGAGACTAGTAGTAAATTCCTATTGTCCATTTCGGTAGGCTTGATGTGATTTCTAAGTATTTTTGGCTATGAGCTGTGATTTTTATGCTCCACCGGTATGGGAGCCAGTACTTGTTGTAATTTGTGACAAAAATTGGTCTAGTGAAAGTTTCCAGCTGGTTTGATATATATCCTGCTTGTGATTCAGAGTTGAGGGTAAGACCCTTGTGATTTCATGTGATTTGATGTGTTTGAACCGGGCTCTGTATCGCGGTGGAAGTTATACCAGTATGAGATCCTTGTGAATTGTTCATATGCTTTAGTTCTTGGGTTATAAGCTTTAGATTAATGGTTATAAGCAAAAAGGAGTTAAGAATCGTTACCAGCAAACTCCCTCCGAAAATCTCTCCAAACTTCGTCTCCTACCGAGCTCCCAATTCAATTTTGTGATATGAACTCAAAACCCTCGATTTTGAACTTTATGTTCTGCCCAGACGCGACCTTAATCGCAATCGTGGAAGCTCCCACGCGATCGCGAAGAGCAACTCCACTGACCCCCAAATTAACCCTACGCTAACGCAATATGCGATCGCGATGTTGCACAGCTCAGCTCTACGCGATCGCGGTTGACCTCACGCGATCGCGAAGAGCAAATTTCACTCCTCAGCTGCCTCACTTTTTCCTCTTCGCGAACGCGGCGTAGCCCACGCGTTCGCACTCCCTTTCCCGCGATCGCGTAGAACAAAAATCCCCTCTGCCTCATCTAAGCCTTCGCGATCGCGTGGCGATCGCGAGCCTCCTCACGCGATCGCGATGAAGAAAAGTCTGCAACAGAAAACCAGCAAAAATCCGATCCTTCTCCAAGTCTAAAAATGGTCCGTTGAGCACCCGAAACACACCCGAGGCCTCCGGGACCTCAACCAAACATGACAACCAATCCTAAAACATCATTCAAACTTGTTCAAACCTTCGGAACGCTCAAAACAACATCAAAACACCAATTTAACATAGGATTCAAGCCTAAGAACTCCAAAAACTCTCAAATTACGCTTTCGATCAAAAAGTCTATCAAACCTCATTCAACACTACGGAGCTACTCCAACTTCCGAAATTCCATTCCGACCCCGATATCAAAGTCTCACTATCGAACCAGAAACTTCAAAAATTCCACTTTCGGCATTTCAAGACTAAATAAGCTACGGACCTCCAAAACACAATCCGAACACGCCCCTAAGTCCGAAATCACCCAATGGAGCTAACGGAACCGACGAAATTCCATTCCGAGGTCATCTTCATACTGCTCCGACTACGGTCCAATTTCTAAAGCTTAAGCTCTCTTTTAGGGACTAAGTGTCCCAAAACACTCCGAAATTCAAAACAAAACATCCCGACAAATAAAAATAGCAGAAACAAACACGGGGAAAGCTGTTTATAGGGGATCAGGGCGTTAATTCTTAAAACGACCGGCCGGGTCGTTACATCCTCCCACACTTAAACATTCGTTCGTCCTCGAACGATCATAGAGACATACCTGAAGTAGTGAAAAGATGAGGGTAACGGCTGCGCATATCCTGATCGGTCTCCCAGGTCGCCTCCTCGACCGGCTGACCCCGCCACTAAACCTTCACTGATGCAATGTTCTTTGACCTCAGCTTCCGAACCTGCCTATCCAATATTGCCATCGACTCCTCAACATAAGATAGATCCTTGTCCAACTGGACTGAACTAAAATCCAACACGTGCAACGGATCACCGTGATACCTCCGGAGCATCGAAACATGAAATACCGGATGAACTCCTGCCAAGCTGGGAGGTAAAGCAAGATCATAAGCAACCTCCCCAACTCGTCTCAATATCTCAAAAGGACCAATAAACCTCGAACTCAATTTCCTTTTCTTCCCAAATCTCATAACGCCCTTCATAGGCAAAACGCAAAGCAAGACCCGCTCTCCAACCATGTAGGAAACATCACGAACCTTCCGGTCCGCATAACTCTTCTGTCTGGACTGGGTTGTGCGAAGTCTATCCTGGATCACCTTAACCTTCTCCAAAGCAATGGCAATGGCAAGAACTGATCCCAAGAACCTCCAAACTCTATCACGCACGCACGGAGCATATCCTCAAGAATCTGAATAGTGCGCTCGGACTGTCTGTCCGTCTGAGGGTGAAAAGATGTGCTTAACTCCACCCAAGTACCTAACTCATGTTGTACGGACCTCCAGAACCGTGATGTGAACTGAGAACCTCTATCTGAAATGATGGAAACTGGAATACCATACAGACGGATAATCTCCCGGATATAAATCTTCGCCAATCGCTCCAAAGAATAGGTAATACACACAGGAATGAAATGCGCGGACTTGGTCAACCGATCCACGATCACCCAAATGGCATCGAACTTTCTCAAAGTCCATGGGAGCCCAACTACAAAGTCCATGGTGATCCGCTCCCACTTCCACTCCGGAATCTCTATCTGCTGAAGCAACCCACCCGGTCTCTGGTGCTCATACTTCACCTGCTGACAATTGAGACACCGAGCTACAAACCCAACTATAACTTTCTTCATCCGCCTCCACCAATAGTGCTGTCTCAAATCCTGGTACATCTTCGCGGCACCCAGATGGATGGAATACCGCGAACAATGAGCCTCCTCTAGAATCAACTCTCGAAGCCCATCAACATTGGGTACACAAACCCGACCCTGCATCCTCAATACCCCGTCATCACCAATAGTCACATCTCTGGCATCGCCATGCAGAACCTTGTCCTTGAGGACAACAAATGAGGATCATCACACTGATGCTCCCGGATACGATCAAACAAGGAAGACCGAGAAACCACATAAGCAAGGATCAGACTGGGCTCCGAAAGATCCAATCTCACAAACTGACTGGCTAAGGCCTGAACATCCATCGCCATGGGCCTCTCCGCTGCTGGTAAATAAGCCAAACTCCCCAAACTCTCCACCCGGCGACTCAAAGCATCGGCCACCACATTGGCCTTGCCCGGGTGATACAAAATAGTGATATCATAGTCTTTCAGCAGCTCTAACCACCTCCTCTGGCGCAAATTAAGATCCTTCTGCTTGAACAGATGCTGCAAACTCCGGTGGTCAGTATAAATCTCACAAGGCACACCGTACAAATAATGGCGCCAGATCTTCAAGGCGTGAACAATAGCAGCTAACTCGAGATCATGGACAGGATAATTCTTCTCATGTACCTTCAATTGTCTGGACGCGTAGGCAATCACCCTACCGTCCTGCGTCAATACCGCTCCAAGGCCAATCCTCGAGGCATCACAATAGACAGTATAAGACCCCGAACCGGTAGGCAATATCAAAACTGGGGCTCTAGTCAAAGCTGTCTTGAGCTTCTGAAAGCTCTCCTCACACTCTTCCGTCTACTGGAACGGAGCACCCTTCTGGGTCAGTCTGGTCATAGGTGCTACAATAGATGAAAATCCCTGAACAAATCGACGGTAATAACCCGCCAAGCCAAGAAAACTGCGGATCTCTGTAGCTGAGGATGGTCTGGGCCAACGTCTGCACTGCTTCCGACTTTCTTCGGATCCACCTTTATTCCCTCACTAGATACTACGTGACCCAAGAATGCCACGGAATCCAACTAAAACTCACATTTTGAGAACTTAGCATATAACTTCTTCTCCTCAAAGTCTGAAGCACTGTCCTCAGGTGTTGCTCATGATCTTCCCGACTCCGGGAATATACCAGAATGTCATCAATAAAGACAATGATGAATGAGTCAAGATATGGCCAGAATACACTATGCATCAAGTGCATGAAGGCTACTGGGGTATTGGTCAGCCCAAATGACATAACAAGGAACTCGTAATGACCATACCGAGTCCTGAAGGCAGTCTTCGGGATATCTGGCTCCCGAATCTTCAACTAATGGTAACCTGAACGCAAGTCAATCTTAGAAAACACCCGTGCACCCTGTAGCTGGTCAAACAAATCATCAATACGAGGCAAAGGAAAACGGTTCTTCACTATAACCTTGTTCAACTGGCGATAATCGATACACATGCGCATAGGACCATCCTTTTTCTTCACAAACAAGACAGGAGCACCCCAAGATGATACACTGGGCCGAATGAAATCTTTATCAAGCAATTCTATAACTGCTCCTTCAACTCCTTCAACTCAGGAGGAGCCATACGGTACGGAGGAATAGAAATGGGCTGAGTGCCCAGCAGCAGATCAATGCCAAAATCAATATCTCTATCGGGCGGTATGCCCGGAAGGTCAGCTGGAAACACATCAGAGAAATCCCACACTACTGGGACTGAATCAACTATAGGGGTATCAATACTGACATCTCTCACATAAGCTAGATACGCGTCACACCCCTTCTCAACCATACGTTGAGCCTTAAGGAATGAAATAACTCTACTGGAAGTATGATCTAAGGTACCCCTCCACTCTACTCGCGGTAAACCTGGCATAGCCAGCATCACGATCTTCGCCTGACAATCAAGAATAGCATAATGGGACGACAACAAGTCCATGACCAGAATAACATCAAAGTCTACAATGCTGAGCAATAACAAATCGGCTCTAGTCTAAAAACCACTAAGAGCAATCAAACACGACCAATAAACGCGGTCCACAACAAGAGAATCTCCAACGGGAGTAGAAACATAAACAAGAGAACTCAAAGAATCCCGAGATACGCCCAAATACGGGGCAAAATAAGAGGACACATAAGAATAAGTGGAGCCTGGATCGAATAGAACCGATGCATCTCTATGACAGACCAGGATAGTACCTGTGATGATAGAATCGGAGGCGACAGCCTCAGTACGGGCAGGAAGGGCATAGTATCTGGCCTGGCCTCCCCCTCTAAGACGACCTCTACCTCCCCGACCTCCACCTCTAGCTGGCTGAGCAGGTGGGGCAGCAACTGGTGCTGTGATCACAGCCTGAGAACTCTGCGGGGCACGATGTGGCTGAGAAGTCTGTGAAGGTGCACCCCTCCCAAGTCTAGGGCAATCCCTCACCATATGGCGTGTGTCACCACACTCAAAACAAGCTCTGAGAGGATGTGGTGGCTGTTATTAGCTCGGGCCAGGTCTGCTGGACTGACCACTGGAAACACCTCGTGCAGGAGGCGCACTGGATACTGGAGGTGCATAATAAGGCTCCTGAGGCCTAGGAGGAGCTGGAATACCACTGGCTGCTGGAAGAGCTAAATGAACGAGGCGACTCATATAACCCCTACCATGACGAGCTGAAGCTGGGGCACGGGCACCAGAATAGTGACCCGACTCTCGAGACCTCTTGGCCTCCCTCTCCTCTCTATCCCGAGCATGCATACCCTCTACTCTCCTAGCAATGCTCACCACCTGCTGATAAGAAATATCCATCTCCAACTCCCGAGCCATACTAGACCTGATACTGGGAATGAGCCCCTCAATAAACCGGCAAACCTTCTCGCGAACAGTAGAAACCAAAGCTGGTGCATGCCTAGCCAAGTCGGTGAAACGGACAGCATACTCCGAGACAGTCATAGTACCCTGGCGCAAGTGCTCAAACTCTGCGCGCCAAGCGTCCCTAAGGCTCTGGGGAAGATACTCTCTCGTGAACCTATCTGAAAATTGAGCCCAAGTCAGGGAAGTTGCCTCATCCGGACTGTCTAACTCATAAGCACGCCACCACTGATAGGCGGCTCCTCGAAGCTTAAAGGTAGTGAAGGAAACCCCGCTCGATCCTGATATACCCATGGTACGGAGGATACGATAGCACTCCCCTAGAAATCCCAGGGCATCATCTAATGCTAGTCCACTGAATGTAGGAGGTTGATACTTCTTGAACCTCTCATGCCTCTTCTGCTCCTCCTCTGAAGCTAATGCCCTCTCCTCGGGCTGAGCTTGGGCTATAGGCTGTGTCGGTACAATCTCTGGGATCTGCTCAGCATGCACTCGCTGCTCAGGAGTGCGGGCGGCGGGAGTTTGTGCTCCTCCCCCAGCCTGGGATGTGGCTGCAGTAAGGGGAAGTAACCCTGCCTGAGCTAGAGTGGTGTACATAGTCATAAACTGCGCCAGAGTCTCCTGGAGAGCTGGAGTAGTAGTAGCAATAGGCGTATCAGGTGTCTGGACTCCGGCTGGAATACTGGTGGCACCTCGGTGGCAGCTCGCGCGGGTGCTCTGGCTGCACCACGTGCGCGTCCTTGGCCTCTACCCCGGCCCCGGCCTCTGACGGCTCCAGTAGGGGGCGCGGGTGCCTGATCATCTTGGGTAGCACGTGTCCTCACCATCTGTGAGAGAATAGAAGATGGAAGTTTAGAATTGTGATATCAAAAATCTCGCACGACAAGGAAATCAAATGAAGTGGAATTTTCCTAACAGTTACATAGCTTCTCGTAGATAAGTACAGACGTCTCCGTACCGATCCGCGAGACTCTAATAAACCGGCATGTGATTCATGACTCCTATGAACCTAGAGCTCTAATACCTAACTTGTCACAACCCCAGTTCGCCCTCCATGAACAATCGTGACGGCACCTAGTCTCTACGACTAGGTAAGCCTAACAAATTGCGGAAAAAGAAACTACAGAATAAAACTAGCCAAAAACTGCAGAATAACATAATGAAACATTTAAGATGTTGCTCAGCATATACAATACAAACTTCTCAAACTGAAACTACATTTCCCAAAACCCGGAATCTCATGAAATCACAAGCTGTGGAATAACTATAGTGTTCTAACTCCAGAGTGTCTAAACAAAAGAAAAGTACAGAAGGGCTATAACTAAAAGAGAGTAGATAGGGACTTCTCAATCTGCGAACGCGGCAGATATACCTCAAAGTCTCTAGAGATCGCCTCGCATGGCTAACGATATGGCTGAGTCGATGTACCTAGATCTGCACACGGGAAAACATGTGCAGGAAAGGGCATGAGTACACCACAGCGGTACCCAGTAAGTGCCAAGCCTAACCTCGGTCGGGTAGTGACGAGGAAGGTCAGGGCCCTACCGGTTATAAAATATAAAGCAAAGTAAGACAGTGTAAGGTACAACAGTAAAATCAAAACAATATCAGAAAATGAGAAGAAATCAGAGACAAATATACACTCAGTACACAGAAACATCGCCAGGGGATCTCCCGGGATCCCGTCCCGTAGTCCCAAACGTAAATACTCGGGGATCTCTCAGTATCCTCAATATGTGTGCTAGGGATTTCTTGGTATCCTCAATATATGTACTGGGGATCTCTTGGTATCCCGAGGAGCTCTTGGTATCCTCAATATATGTGCTGGAGATCTCTTGGTATCCCGCACTACAGTCAAATCAATATATGTGCAGAGGATCTCCCAGAATACTCATCCGTAGTCCCAAAATATAAACACAACAATATCAAGGAAAGAATCCACAATTTCATTCAAGTCTGTACCAAGAAACAAGGATTTCTATTCTAACATGATGACAGAGTTCACATAAAGTTTAAGCAGATAGGACAATTAATACAATTAAGCATGCTTCCCTAAACTACGCAGTAGGCTTAAAATACAAGTAATGTTCAAGAAGAAGAAACACAGTTAATTTACTTAACGAAAAATCGGTTTCCAACAATTAGCATGTGTACGCACTCGTCACCTCACGTGCACGGCATTCATATAACAACAATACCAAATCCTAGGGGGAATGTCCCCCACACACGGTTAGACAAGCCACTTACTCGAACCAGCTCAATCACATCTATACCACGTTCTTGCCATGAGTATCCGACTCCAAATGGCCCAAATCTATTCAAAGTAATTCCATAATGTAAATAACACTTCAAGTAACTAATTCAACTAATTAATTCTAAGCTAATACGGGATATTAGGAAAAATGACCAAAACACCCCCCCCCCCCCGGGCCCACATCTCGAAATCGTGTAAAAGTTACGGATTATGAACCCCCATTCACTCACGAGTCTAACAATACCAAAGTTATCCTAATCCGATGTCAAATCCCCAATCAAAACTCAAAAATTAGGCCTAAGAACCTTTCCAAATTTTTCCCCAATTTCTCACCCCAAATCCAAAATTAGATGATGAATTCATGTTTAGATTAATGGGTTATAAGCAAAAAGAAGTTAAGAATCGTTACCAGCAAACTCCCTCCAAAAATCTCTCCAAAATTCGTCTCCTACCGAGCTCCCAATTCAATTTTGTGATATGAACTCAAAACCCTCGATTTTGAACTTTATGTTCTGCCCAAACGCGACCTTAATCGCGATCGCGGAAGCTCCCACACGATCACGAAGAGCAACACCACTGACCCCCAAATTAACCCTACGCGAACACAATAATACCTACGCGATTGCGATGTTGCACTGCTCAGCTCTACGCGATCGCGGTTGACCTCACGCGATCGCGAAAAGCAAATTCCACTCCTCAGCTGCCTCACTTCTTCCTCTTCGCGAACGCGGCGTAGTCCACGCATTCGCGATTCAACTTCAGCCAATACTACGCGTTCGCACTCCCTTTCCCGCGATCGCGTAGAATAAAAATCCCCTCTGCCTCATCTAAGCCTTCGCGATCGCGAGCCTCCTCACTCGATCGCGATGAAGAAAAGTCTGTAACAGAAAACCAGCAAAAATCTAATCCTTCTCCAAGTCTAAAAATGGTCCGTTGGGCACCCAAAACACACCCTAGACCTCGGGGACCTCAACCAAACATGCCAACCAATCCTAAAATATCATTCAAACTTGTTCCAACCTTCGGAACGCTCAAAACAACATCAAAACACCAATTTAACATAGGATTCAAGCCTAAGAACTCCAAAGCCTCTTAAATTACTCTTTCGATCAAAAAGTCTATCAAACCTCGTCCGAATGACCTGAAATTTTGCAAGCACGTCACATTCAACACTACGGAGCTACTCCAACTTCCGGAATTCCATTCCAACCCCGATATCAAAGTCTCACTATCGAACCGGAAACTTCAAAAATTCCACTTTCGGCATTTCAAGCCAAAATAAGCTATGGACCTCCAAAACACAATCTGAACACGCCCCTAAGTCTGAAATTACACAACGGAGCCAACGGAACCAACGGAATTCCTTTCCGAGACCGTCTTCATACTGCTCCGACTACGGTCCAATTTCTAAAGCTTAAGCTCTCTTTTAGGGACTAAGTGTCCCAAAACACTCCGAAATTCAAAACAAAACATCCCGGCAAATCAAAATAGCAGAAACAAACACGGGGAAAGCAGTTTATAGGGGATCGGGGTGTTAATTCTTAAAACGACCAGCCGGGTCGTTATAATGATGGGCTGGAAGATGATGGAGCAACAAAAGACGAACCATCATGCTGACTACCATGAAAGCTCGGGGGTGCAGCAGCTGCTGGGCCAGTATGCTAACTACCATGAAAGCTCGGGGGTGCAGCAGCTGGTGAGCCAGTATGCTGACTACCATAAAAGCCCAGGGGTGCAGCAGCTGGTGAGCCACCATGCTGACTACCATGAAAGCCCGGTGAAGATGATGGCATAGAAGGTGTGGGTACAAAGTTAAAAATGGTGTTACTTTGACTGTCTTTGGCAGGCATAGAATAATACTGAACTGAATTATTAGATGGAGGGGGGATAGTGCACATGGTAGATGGCAATGAAGTCGACTGAGGAGGATGAGGAAGAGGATGATTGATATTTGGCATAGTTGAGGAAGTTGGAACAGATTGTTTTTTCTTCTTAGATATCATTTTTTCCTTCCCCTTAGATGCCATATCTATAATATAATCATAACAAAATATAAAACAAAAAATACAACAAGTGACAGTAAATATAAATAATTAAATGACTAAAGAAATAAATAAACAACCTAACAATCACGTGATTAACACATATAATTATAAGAATATACTGATATAGTCTACTTGTAAATAAATCTAAATCGCTATGCGGCAGAAGTAGAGATGCTTAAGGAACTGTCTTGAATAGTGACATTCTTATTCAACTATCTACTAACTGTGATCTAAAATCTAATAGCATAAAACTTAATCTCTAAGTAGAATAAATTTACCAAGTAGGTATTACTTGTCAACTAAATATTCAGAAAAATAGTCCAAATCAATGAAATAGTTTAGTCAACGAGAAAGACCAATAAGTATTCCTAAAAATGTAAGAGACCAACTAAAATTAAGCACTTGGAACTGCTACCCTTGAATTGGTGGACATGGGAATCAACTTGCTTAAAATCTAGATCCAGCAAGAAATTATTTCAAAAGAATAAGAAATGCTTACCTGTAAGTACAAATGTAGAAAATTTCACAGTTAGTTAGAAATTAATTACTCATACACTACTTCATCAAGTAAGAATATCAAGAAAACGGGATAAACTTGAATACCAATTACACAGCAGCAAAATCAGTAACCAAACAAAACTTTTATTGGTACAAAGAATAAAGAATTTCACACTCAGTACCATAAACAAAGAGAAATGGGATTAATAGTATAAAGAACTTCAAGATTTGGGGGGCTTGGTTTCTTGAATTTTTTTTGGCTTAAACTTCACGTGATAGAGTTCAGAGTTTGCAGAGACACCCAAAAATGCTTCTCATTTTACTGGAACAATGATTTGGGTTTGTGATAAATTAATCATGATTATTGGCTTAAGTTAGAGTAGTGCACAAAATTAGAACCAATTAACCAAAGAGGTAATCAATTCAAGTCAGCTAAACAGTGAAAATAAAGAAATTAAAAGCTCGTGCATGATGTAAAAGTGCAAATAATTCGCGTCATGCAAGTTGTACTTGAAGTAAATCTTTGTAGAAGTCCCTAACTCTTACCAAACTCTAAATTAAAGTGCTTTGACTCTCTTATCATATGATATCCATCTCGTAATTTGATAGCAAAACTACACACATGTTCGTCTTACCAACCCTTTATTGAAATTATCATTATTGCTTTTATACGTGTAGACGTAATACTGAACTAATTATGTGAGTAATTAGCAGATTTTTCCATCAAAAAACAAGTCAATTGTAACAACTAAAAGAAAAACTAGAGTTCTTGTTCTTATTTTAACTGCACATTCATCAGTAAGATCCAGAACAACAATAACATAGCAAAGAGAGGTTTTCTAATACCACTATATTGATCCTACTTATGGAAGTTTATCAAGCAGAAGAAATGCAGTTTTTTTTGCTAAAAGATATCTTGAAAATGGAGGAACATGACAAGGTTGAAATCTTGTTAGGAATGGGAGGAGCTTTAGAAGGCTTAGTGAAAGAGCCAATTTGTCCTACTACTACAAAAGCTTCTTTATTAGCAATCTACCACATGGTTAATTTATCGTCGTCTTTCGCCAACAAGAAGGCTCAATCAAGATTTGCTGATGTGGGGTTAGTTGAATTGTTGGTAGAGATGCTTGTTTATTGTGAGAAGAGCATATGTGAAAAGGCATTAGGTGTTTTGGATGGAATTTGCAGCTCTATAGAAGGAAGAAAAAGGGCTTATAGTTATGCTCTAACTGTGCCTGTTTTGGTCAAGAAATTGCTGAGAGTTTCAGATTTGGCAACTGAGTTTTCAATTTCAATTCTATAGAAGATTGGTAAGAATGAGAAGAGGGAAAATGGAGGCGATATTCTTGTTGAAGCTCTAAAACTTGGTGCTTTTCAGAAGCTTTTGCTGCTGCTACAAGTTGGTTGTAGTGAAACAACAAGAGAGAAAGCTAGTGAGTTGTTGAAGTTGTTGAATGTGCATAGGGATAGAGCAGAGTGTGTTGATTCTTTGGACTTCAAGAGTCTCAAAAGGCCATTCTGAACCTTGGTTTAGACTATATATATGCTTAGATACATGTTTCATTTTTACGGTATAAAGGTATACCAAAAAAACAAGAAAATAGGAAAGTAGTTCACAATACATTTTTGATCTATGTTGCTCGGACACTGGAAAGATATTTCTTCGGGTATGTGTCGGATCCTGAAAAAGTAGTACATTTTTTAAGGATCCGATATGGGTGTGGCAATATTTTGGAGAGTTCGCACTGCATAGCTTTTGATTATCATTCTATAGATACATATGCTGATGAATTTTAAGATGCATTATGAATTTATACATTAAATGTTTGGATGGAGGGGTCTTCTCTCCAAGTGATATGTGTATGCTATATATTTGATGTGAGGGTTTGTGCTTATGGAATAATAGTGATAATAATGAAATAAGCCCAACTTGGCATAATTCATTTGTCTTTTCTCATACCCATTTCTCCCGAGAAAAAAATTAAGATAAGTATAAAAGAATATTGAAGAGGAGACAAATTTGGTCTCTTTGTGTTTCGAGCTCAACAATGAGTAATGTGAAAAAGTTACTCCCGCCGTTTCAATTTATATAATACACTTTTCTTATTAGTTCACTAAAAAAAAATATTTTTATATTTAAAAATAATTTAACTTTAAACTTTTTATTTTACACATTTTACCCTAAATAAGAAGTTTTTATAGTCACACAAATTTTATGACCCTACAATTCTTTTATCCCTTAAGCCTTTACAATCACAGATTTCATAAGTTTTTTATTTTAAACTATGTATCGAGTCAAACATCCAAACAGACTGCAAGTAATACTCCTATTACATAATGAATGCCAGTATGTGAATTGGTAAGAGATTAGGGGCTTGGCTGAAGGGGAAAAAAGAAAAAAAGAAAAAAAGGAAAATAAGGATGATGAAGATGACTTGGAAGAAAGACTTGGGTCAAATTTCTCTAGCTACAGCCTAATAAGAATTGAACTAGCTGCAAAGCTCCAGGTAATAAAGGTTTGCTTATCTAGAAATTTCAACAAGAATCTCTGTTTCCCAAAAGGGACCAAATCAATTAAATTAAAATTAAGGGTGATGGCTTGGCTTGTCCTAGTTGACGCATTTTGCTAACTCTTTTTTTCTTTCTTGGAATTCCTGATGGCAAGATGTAAAACTGCTAGAGAAACTATGACATCAAACTATTTGCTGAAATAATATGGAAAAAAAGGAACTTGATGAACTATGGCAGCCTTCTTTTAATAAATCTATGCACTGACTTCAGTAATCCCCAGGTATGGAACTATAATTCCAAAGAACACTTCTCATTTATTTACTGAATTTTAAAAAGAAAAATACATTATTTTAACAACTGGAACATATAATACCAAAAAGTGCACTTTATCTCACAAAACAAAGAAACCTATTAACAAGTTCAACAATGATAATACTCAAAGAACCATCGTCAGTATAATTTCATGCCTTAACTCTTTTGTTTTAACAACTGGAACACAGAGCAACAGATCTGCAATAATCCTTAAATTCTTATAACAAAGGAGGGTTTGGGTGGGGGGGAAACTTACCTGGTAGTGGAGGATCTCGACGGGCTTGCAGCGGCGCCGGCGAGTGCTGCTCGTTGATGGAAGCGGTAGGTTTAGTTGGGGGAAGTTTAAGTGAGAGAAAGAGAAGAGAGAAGGAAGAAAAGAGGAAAAGGAAAAGAAAGGAAGTCGCTGGGGTTTTTTAAAAAACTCTCCGACCGATTCGGTCGGTAATTTGGTCAAAAGTAGTCAACCTCGTTTTGCTAAACATTTCCGACCGAATCGGTCGCTATTTGTTTTTTTATTTATTTCTTTTTTTAATTGTACATTTCCGACCGAATCCGTCGCTATTTTTTTTTTTTCTTTTTTTTTAATTGTTTCCGACCGAATTGGTCGCTACAAGTGACGCGGAATTTTCCGCCAAAATTTACGACGGATATAGACGGAATATTAGTCGTAAGTATTATTAAAAATTGAAAATTATATTTTTATGCATATTCCGACCGATTCCGTCGGAAATTTCCAACTACAATTTTCTGTCAGAAATTTCGGTCGGAAATGGGCCTTTTTTAGTAGTGCTTGCTTCCCTGAGTTATCCAATCTTGCCTAAGATAACAGTCCCCGAGTCGGTATGGCCTTGGCCTTTAAATTCAGGGGTTACCTAATAGGTCTTGAATCCCCGATGCTCTAATAGCTCGATATATTTCGAAGTTGGTTTCCAAACGGCAGTCCCCCAAGTGAGGGAGCGACCATACGAACTTTGGTTATAATTGGCCCTTGAGCTCGTTTTCTTAAGAGATCAAAAGTACAGAATTATAAAGTGGAAATTTTTCTAAGACATAAGACAGTTACAAGGAACATACTTCTCTTTATTCTTGTCAAAAATAGTCATACATGCGTACATGTTTTGTGTCAGGGCTCGAGCGATATACGTGGGCACGGTTCATTTTGACTGTTTTGCACTTACAATAAATCCTACTTATCGAGACCTTCCATTACGAAATAATTTCCTTGATAGAACAATTCGATATCCGATGGTAACCCCCCCTCCCCCCCTCCCCCCCCCAAGTATTCGAGGTTGATTGTAGAGAAATCTCAAATACTAAAAAAACAGTATTTGATACCGATTCGTGATCGGTCTTTGATTCTAAGTTAGCATGATCCACTGTTACCTCATTAAAAACCTCGTCGGAAAACCCATTTGGGACAAAACCGATCTAAGGAAAAAAGAGTGCAACGCGTGCTTTCAAAATTAAAGATTTTGTGCCGATAAATCCATCGTTGTTTCCTAAAAGTGTTAGTCTAAAATAAAAGGAAATAGAAAGGGGTCATACCTGATAACTAGGAAATATGATGCATTTTACACTCCTTCATGCTCAAGTTTTGGTTAGAAATGTATACAAAATAGTCCTAAAGGCTCACTAATTGTGCTTGATTGCAGGTTTGATCAACAAGGTGACAAAGTGTCAAAAAACCAGCTCAAAAAGGAGTGAAACTTGCACAAGTACCAAGACAAGACAAAGCTCAGTCAACCAGGGCCAGTGCAGCCGCACACCATTCTGTGCGGTCCGCACAAGTGATGTTCAGAGAGGTTGTTATTCAGGCCAAAAGGCAATGCGGCGCAAGGGGTTTTGTGCGGTCCGTGTTGGGATCATTGCGGCCGTACTCGATTTAGTGCGGTCCGCGGAGCCAAGGTTCAGAGAGTGGTGTTTTTGAGGTTGAAGCTCAATGCGGTCCGCGGTCCTTTTTGTGCGGACCGCAATGGAAGCCACCGCGGCCGCACTCGATTTCGTGCGGTTCGCATTGCCCAAGTTCAGAGAGCTGATTATTCAAGTTCAGAGCCTTAGTGCGGCCGCACTTGTTTCTGTACGGTCTGCACTAGCCCCGCAGGGGTATTTTTATCCAGAATTTTCAGCCTAGTATAAATAGATTCTTTTTCCATTTTTAGGTAATCATATAGTTTTGGACGTACAACTGCGCTCGTGACTTCGTTTCTTTTACTATTTTGAGTAATTTTAGCTTAATTTCACCATTGAATCTTCAAGTTTTATTTAGCAATTAATTATTATGAGCTTATCTTCATCTATTTCTTTGTTTTTCTCTTTAATCATGAGTAGCTAGACCCATCAGCTAGGGTTGTGGCTCAACCCTAGTGTGGGTAATTGATGGGTCCTATGTTTTAAGGTTTGATTGTCTATGGGTGTTTGATATTTGGACTAATTTAGTGGTTGCAAACACTAGTTTATGCTTTGCTGATATTGGATCTTCTTGAGAAAGAGAGCCTAAGTCTCTAGAATTAGTCCAACAAGGAATTGGGGCGTACTCAAGACAATTGATAGCCCCAATTAAAGGGTTAAACCGAGAGATCGTAATACCCGACTTGAACCTTAATTGCTTGCACAAATATTCATACCCAATTGATCTTGAGAAAGTCAATTAGGGCAAAATCACTCGAACTGCCGAGAGGCATAGAGTGGGTAGAATCGTGCAATGGTTATATCGTAATCCCCAAGTATGACAAACTAGCCTTAGACATAAGAACCCGTTAATTATCCATCTAGGTGAAGATCACTTCCCTAGTGCCTTTTATCTCATTAGAACATCTTCAATAGCTTCCTCTTAGCATAATATAGCTCAATTTAACCTATTGGTAGTATAAATTTAGAAGTTAATCAAAAACCCAAAAATGTTTAGAAGTGCAATTAGGATCAATTACACAACTCTAACTTATATAGAAACTCAATTCCAACTTCTAGCTCCCTGTGGATATCGATCCCGACCTTATCGGGTAAAAACTGCTTCAACCTCTCTTGCTACTCTTTAGTAGTACAGGGTTGCTTCGATCACTTTTTTGGCGCCGTTGCCGGGGAGCTAACGGTCTTGATTATCTATCTCAGTAGTTTTGTGAATTGTTCTTTTTTCCTTCTTTGTTACTAATTTTTGAGTGTCACAACTTCAGGTGCAAAATGGCAGCAAACAACAATGACCCTCTTGGCAATGTGATTGCGGGTGAGGAGGTAGACGATGTTGGAGATGATGAGGTGCCTCTTGTACCTCAAGGGCAACGTAGAGGCCGCCAGGCCAATGCAAATGAAAACATTCCAGAACCTCCTCCGCCACCTGCAAGAGTGGCCCCTCGAGTTCTTCCCAACCAAGGCTATGCGAGTGCAATTGTCCCGCCCCAGATCCGGGCGGGCAATTTTCAAATTTCCAATGTGATGTTGACATTGTTGGAGCAACGTGGGTACTTCACGAGTGCTCCCACTCAGAATGCTTACAAACATCTCAAGGGGTTCATGGATATCTGTTGGGGGAGCAAGCAAACCAATGTGTCCGAGGATGCACTCCGATTAAGGCTTTTCCCATTCTCACTTAGAGGAAAGGCATTGGATTGGCTTGAGCGACTTCCCAACCATTCCATCACCACTTGGGATGAGTTGGCGGATAAGTTCATTGCCAAATTTTTCTCACCCACATGGCAGCATTACGGGACGAGATCTTAGCTTCAAGCAGGAGCCCACCGAACCATTGCACGAGATTTGGGAGAGATATAGAACTATGGTGAAGGAATGCCCCAACAATGATATGACAGAGGCTATGATACAACAGACCTTCTATTGGGGCATCAATACAATGAATCAATGCATAGTGAATCAATTGGCTGGGGGTAATTTCATGAAGCTGCCTTATGATGAAGCTAGTGCAATTCTTGACGAGATGGCTGACACATCCTCCGCATGGCAAAGTAGGGCCAATGTGCCACAAGGTGACCCAACGGCCACTCATTTGCACAACGAACTACATGACCATGGATAGGCTATAGCAGAACTTACAACAACAATGAACCAATTAGCAAAGGCACAGTTGCAACAAGTTCAGAATCCTCGCCAAGTAAATGCCATTGAGGGTGTCAACATGCTTGTGAACAATAGAAGACAAAGAGGTCAACAGAACCAAGGGAGTTTGGATCAATTTGACAATGATTGTGGTGGATTCCAAGATGATGGTTATGATGGGCAGAATGAAGAGGTACAGTGTGTGAATAATTACCAAGGCCAAAGAGGCAATTCTTCTAACCAACAGCAACAATGGAGATCCCAGGGCAATTGGGGTAACCAACAGCAAGGCAAAAATAATTGGAACAATCAACAACAAGGGAACAACAATTGGGAAAATCAAAACAACAATCGGAACAATCAGGGAAACTGGGGCAACAACAATAATTGGGGTGGAAACAACAACAACCAGGGTGGATGGAACAATAACCAAGGAAATCAGGGGCAAGGCTTTCAAAGGCCCCCAATGTACCAACAACCGAGTAACCCACCGCCTTTTCCATCCCAGGGACCTAGTTCTTCCAACAATGAAATGGGGAGAATTGAAATGATGTTTGAACAGATGATGAAAAGAATGCTGACTCCGATGCACAATTAGCTTCTCACAACACTTCAATTAGAAATTTAGAGGTTCAGCTAGGCCAAATCTCACAGTCCTTGAACACTCGCCCTAAGGGGGCTCTACCGAGTGACACGGTAGTTAACCCAAAGGGTGGCAATAATCATGTTATGGCGGTAACTACTAGGAGTGGACGAGGCGGTGATAGGAATGCCTCCAAACAAAAGCAAGTTTTGGGTGATGAAGTTGAGTTGCAAGAAGATGAAGTTCCTTTGGTAGTTGAAAATGTGGTTGATGAAAATGCGAATGAAGAAGTGAGGATTGATATTCAAGATGTCGAGGTGGAAACACAAAATGACGTGAACCCGTCTAGGGAACACGTAATTGACATGCCGGAGCCGGTTGTGCCAAAAGCCAAGGCACCCTTTCCTAGGCCACCTCCCCCTTATCCTCAGAGGCTAGCCAAGCAAAAAAATGAGAATCAGTTCAAAAGTTCATTGACATGATGAAGAGCTTATCCATTAATAGACCTTTGGTGGAGGCTTTGGAGCAAATGCCTGGCTATGCTAAATTCATGAAAGATTTGGTGACAAAGAAAAGATCCATGGACTGTGAAACTATCAAGATGACCCACCAAGTTAGTGCTATAGTACATTCAATGGCTCCGAAGTTGGAGAATCCCGGTGTTTTCACTATCCCCTGCACTATTGGAAGTGCAGACTTTGCTAAAGCTTTATGTGATTTAGGGGCAAGTATCAATTTGATTCCCTACTCAGTTTTCAAGACTTTGGGGATTGGACAGCCGAGGCCGACGTCCATGAGGTTGCAAATGGCAGATAGATCGATGAAGAGGCCTTTGGGTATTATAGATGATGTGCTTGTCCGAGTGGACAAATTTATCTTGCCAGCTGGTTCTGTGATCTTGGATTGTGAGGTAGATTATGAGGTTCCGATCATATTGGGGAGACCTTTCCTTGCTACGGGGAAGGCTCTAGTAGATATGGAAGCAGGGGAACTCACTTTCAGGGTGGGTGACGAAAAGGTGGTTTTTCATGTGTGCAAGTCAATGAAGCAGCCCAATTGTACCGAAGTGTGCTCATTTGTGGATCTTGTCACGGTTGTGATAATTGATGATACTAGTGCAATGATCAATGTGGAGGACCCTTTGGAGGCCGTATTGTTGAATCTTGATGTCAATGATGATGAGGGCTGAGTGGAGTGCGTGAATGCTTTACATGGAATGGGCTCTTATTATTATGAGCCTAGGAAACTCTCTTTGGATCTTGAAAATAGAAAGACTCCTCCAACAAAGCCGTCAATTGAGGAGCCTCCGGTGTTGGAGTTGAAGCCTTTGCCTCCACACCTCAGGTATGAATTCTTAGGCCCTGGTTCTACTTTGCCAGTTATTCTTTCCTCTTGTCTTACTAACATGCAGGTAGATGCCACATTGGCGGACCGCATTCAGTATGCACAAGATTATTCTTGAAGATGATGCAAAACCCTCCCTGGAATATCAAAGGAGGTTGAACGAGGCAATGCAAGAAGTTGTGAAAAAGGAGGTAATCAAGTGGTTAGATGCCGGGGTTGTGTACCCTATCTCTGACAGCTCGTGGACTTTGCCGGTGTAGTGTGTGCCAAAGAAGGGGGTATGACCGTGGTGACCAATGCTAATAATGAACTAATTCAAACCCGGACAGTGACCGAATGGAGGGTGTGCATGGACTACCGCAAGCTGAACAAGGTGACTCGCAAGGATCACTTCCCATTGCCTTTCCTTCACCAGATGCTTGATCGTCTTGCTGGGCGCGCCTTCTATTGTTTCTTGGATGGATACTCTAGGTACAACCAAATTTTGAATCCTTCGGAGGATCAGGAGAAGACAACCTTTACTTGTCCATTTGGCATCTTTGCCTTTTCTCGGATGCCTTTTGGGCTGTGCAATGCACCGGCGATATTCCAACAGTGTATGATGGCCATTTTCACCGATATGGTGGAAGATATTTCGGAGGTGTTCATGGACGACTTTAGTGTTGTAGGTGATTCATTTGATGAATGTCTGAAAAATTTGGATAGAGTGTTGGCCCAGTGTGAAGACATCAATCTTGTGCTAAATTGGGAAAAATGCCACTTCATGGTTGAGGAGGGCATAGTGTTGGGTCATAAAATTTCAAAGCATGGTATAGAGGTTGACAAAGCCAAAATTGAGGTAATTTCAAGGCTTCCTCCCCCCACTTCTGTCAAGGTGGTTAGAAGTTTTCTTGGGCACGCGGGGTTCTACCGGAGATTTATCAAGGACTTTTCGAAGGTAGTGAATCCTTTGTGAAAGCTGCTAGAAAAGGATGCCAAGTTCGTGTTTGATGAGGGATGTATGCAAGCCTTTGAACTTCACAAGCATAAGTTGACCACCACCCCGATCATTACCGCACCCAATTGGAGCTTGCCTTTCGAGCTCATGTGCGACGTGAGTGATGTTGCGGTTAGGGCAGTTTTGGGTCAAAAAGTGAACAAAATGTTTCATCCGGCATACTACGCGAGCAAGACAACGAATGAGTCTCAAAGGAACTACACGGTAACTGAGAAAGAGTTGTTGGCTATTATGTTCGCAATGGAAAAATTTCGGCCATATCTTATGGGAGCCAAGGTCATAGTGCACACCGATCATGCAGCTCTTAGGTACTTGATGACAAAGAAAGACTCCAAAGCTAGACTGATGCGATGGGTCTTGTTACTTCAAGAGTTTGATTTGGAAATTGTGGACCGGAAAGGTAGTGAAAACCAAGTGGCGGATCACTTGTCCCGCTTGGAGGAGGAAGGAAGGCCGTGTGATGGCCTAGAGATCAATGATGCATTTCCCGATGAGCAGCTACTTTCTGTGTCAATGAGTGATATGCCATGGTTTGCGGATGTTGCTAATTACCTTGTGACTGGCATCCCGTGTGAGCTCTCTTCTAACCAAAGGAGGAAGCTCAAATGGGATAGTTTGGATTTTTATTGGGATGAGCCGTACTTATTCAAGATTTGCACCGACGGAGAGATCCGGAGGTGTGTACCTGAGGAGGAGCAGTTGAGTATCTTAGAGGCTTGTCATTCCTCTCCCTATGGTGGCCATCATGGAGGGGCGAGGACAACTTCGAAAGTTCTGAGTTGTGGGTTTTATTGGCCAACTTTGTATAAAGATGCAAGTGATCTTGTGAAGAGGTGTGACCAATGTCAAAGAGCGGGGGGTATTTCGAAGAAAGATGAGATGCCTCTCAACATTATTCTAGAAGTGGATATTTTTTATGTGTGGGGTATTGATTTCATGGGCCCATTTGTAAGCTCGTGCGGGAACACCTACATTCTAGTGGCGGTTGACTAAGTCTCAAAATGGGTCGAGGCCATGGCTTTGCCCAACAATGAAGCTAGGAGTGAGGTTGCATTTCTAAAAAAGAGCATTTTTACAAGGTTTGGCACTCCTCGTGCACTCATAAGTGATGGAGGGTGGCATTTTTGCAATAGAGCTTTTGACACCTTGCTTGCTAAGTATGGTGTCAACCACAAAATGTCTACTCCTTATCATCCTCTGGCGAGTGGCCAAGTTGAAGTCTCTAACAGGGAAATCAAGAGCATTTTGTCTAAAACGGTCAATGCAAATAGGACCGATTGGTCTAAGAAGTTGGATGATGCTCTATGGGCTTACCGAACTGCTTACAAGACCCCGATTGTGTCTCTGTACCGGTTGGTGTTTGGGAAAGCTTGCCATTTACCGGTTGAGTTAGAGCACAAGGCCATGTGGGCTTTGAAGAAATTGAACCTTGAATGGGATGTGGCAGCAAATCTCCGTGTTGAGCAACTCAATGAACTTGATGAATTCCGATTCCATACCTAATCCAGTTCTTCCTTGTACAAGGACAAGATAAAGTAACTTCATGATAAATATACTTGTGGCAAGGAGTTTAAAGTAGGTAATCTGGTTCTCTTGTTCAACTCTCGGTTACGTTTGTTTTCGGGAAAGCTTAAGTCAAAATGGAGTGGACCTTTTGGGTGGTGTTTGTGACTCCGTTTGGTGCCCTTGATTTGAAGAACAAAAATAGGGAGATTTTCAGAGTTAATGGGCACAGGGTCAAGCACTACTTGGGAAAAATTGATGATAGCCATGTGGTGGCACTTCTTCATCTCAAATGATTGGATGGTAACATGCGTTGTGCCGCGACGTTAAATCAGGCGCTTCTTGGGAGGAAACCCATGTGTTTTTCTTTTCATCTTTCTTTGATTTTTCTTCTAGTATAGGACTTATTTTTGGACTGACTGGTTGTGAGATGCTACGGGATTGTGTTAATGCAGTGCAGGGCAAACTGGAAAAATTGACAAGTCTCTGAAGTTTCAATGCGGACCGCACTACATTTTGTGCGGCCGTAAAGAACGTAGTGCGGGGGCACAAAAACAAGTGCGAACCGCACTAAGGATGGATGAAAAAACAGCTCTCTGAAGTTTGCCACCGCGGCCACATTCAATTTTGTGCGGTCCGCGGTGGATCATTGCGGACGCATTCAATTTTGTGCGGACCGCAATGGTTGCCTTCAAACTTTTATAAGTCTGTGTGGTGCGGACCGCAGTGCCATTTTGTGCGATCGCATTGGGTAGGTAGGCTGGGCCCCATGACTTTTTCTATAAATAGTACCTAAGGCCCACTGTTTGAACTTTTCGATCCTCTTGCTCTCAAAGCCCTAAAAATCACTGTTCATCTTCCTTCTTGCTCGTAATTAACTGCTATGATTCGTCTATCTTCAGTACTTCTCACATCTGGTAACTTTAACTTCTTCTTAATTGTTTAATTTTGTTATTTTCTTCTAATTTTTGTTTTTCTTGTGTCTTCTTCTTGCCTTTCCCGTATTTCTTTCGATTTGGTAATTTAGGTTAGTTAATTTCTTGATTAAATTAGGATTAGGTAGTTAAAACACTGAGCAAACACTTAGGGACTCTTTAATTAGTGAAAAATTGGACTAAAAGCGATTAAACAAGGAACCCTAAGTCAGTGCTGCTAATGGGTACTCAGTGCGGACCGCGGTGGAAATTGTGCGGTCCGCAGTGCCCATGTGTGGTCCGCACTGGTATTTTGTGCGGACCGCATTGCTAAAAGTTTCGAAACCTGTTCCTTGAGGACCGCGGCCGCATTTTATTTTGTGCGGTCCGCGGTGCCTTAGTGCGGACCGCATTGTCATTTTGTGCGGTCCGCGGTGCATTTATCCAGAGAGTGGGTAGTCTTAACCCCACCTCTGTACGGACCGCAATGGATTTTGTGCGGTCCGCATTGGCATGTGTGCGGCCGCACTGCATTTTGTGCGGTCCGCACTCTGCAACAAATGAACTGTCTGCAACACATTTCTTTCACTCCAACTTTGAATTTTATTGTATATACTGAGACTAACAAAGCATGACTGAACTTGTTTGCAGACAATGGTAAAATCAAGAGGCCAGGGTGCTAAACAACCAGGCAGAGGAGAGTCCTCCCGGGGGAGGGTATGTGGAAAGAGAAAACTGATCCCCCAAGTTCGGGAAGCAATAAAAGTAGCAAGGAAGGCGATCCGTGCCGCTGATAGAGCTGCTTCCCACTCATCGGGAAGTGAGTATCAGCCTTCCAAGGAATTGTCTGATTCTGACTCTGTCCCGGAGTTTATAGATGACTTCCCGGACAAGTTCAAGCTGACAGATGAGCCCACTCCTTAAGCATCCCCCACTGCTCAGGCTTCAGTGCATGTATCTTCTGGGTCGTCTAAGGGCTCAGCTGAAGGCAGTAAGGATGAGTACTCCACCTCTCCCACAGCTTCATTATCCGGAGAGGGCGCAGTAAGAGAAGAAGGGGCAGATGTAGAAGGGGGGTGAGCCTCAGGTGGGAGGAGTAGCGAGAACTAGAAACCTGGAGGTGTGGCATGATCGTTTTGTGAGTGAGGTGGCTTACCATAAGTTTAGAGAATGGTGGCCTGTGAGGAAATTGATCCCAGAGCGTAGTTTTGTGGATAGAGACCTCTTGTCTCACAACCCCAATGTGAGGAGACAGTTTAGAGAGAGAGTGGGCTGGGAGTACTTCATAAGCAACTGTGTGGATGCAAACGAACACCTGGTCAAGGAATTCTACACCAATGCTGCCCACATCAAGAAGGGCACCAAAGTGACCAAGGTGCGGAACTTAAAAGTGCTATTTGATGGCAAAGCAATCAATGACTATTTGGGCTTCAATGATGAGGATGAATCACTTTATCTGGAGAAGATGGCATTGGGTGAGGAGGCCCGTCCCTGGTTGGCACAGTACTTGGCAATCCTAGGTACCACCCCCGATTGGTTGAATGCGGGACTGAAGATCTTAAGAAGGAGTTTGAATTTCGAGGCTAAAGGGTGGGAGACTTTCGTGTGCAGCAGACTAGACCCCACTACCCAT